>NC_090574.1:397500-672858 GCF_017918235.1 Porcisia hertigi
AATCGCTGCGCAACGTATCGTGTTCCTCATCCACAGCGTAGCGGTCCCGTAGGAAACACAATGGCACGAGGGCAAGCGGGTGTACCACCACGCCGAGCGTCATAGCCACGCGGACGCGCTGCATACCCCACGAGTTCCCCCAGATCAAGAAAAGCAGCGCCGCCATGCCGTAGCCAACGACGTAGCAAGCCGTCTGGATGATCCACTTGACATTGTAAATGCTCGTGCGGTGTCCTTGCGGGACGCTGTCGGCGAAGAGCGCCTCCACACTGGTGGAGATGATGCCCGTGTAGAGGCCCCACAGTGCCTGCGCGCAGAGGATGACTTCCACTCTCACGGTCCAGAAGGCAGAAACGAAAACAACGAGGGCCACCATGGCGCAGACGGCCCCTACTCGAATAGAGTGCTGCCGCGGCTGACGGTCGGCTATGCACCCGGCGAGAAGTGCCCCCAGCAGCTGCGCGACGCCAGAGACGGTTGCCGAGAGGCTCACAAATGTGATGCTCGATGTTGTTTCAAACAGAAAGACGGGAAGGAGTTGTACCGCCCACATACTGTAAAAAGCCCCATCAAGAAAGTTGAAGCAAAGCGTGAAGTAGACGTTCGGGCTGCGCGACCGAAGCCACGCCGATAACACGGGGGATGTGGAGGGCGCGGTGAAAGTAGTGGTGGGGCCTCCTCGGTCTCGTATTGGCGACGAGTGCGCTGCTGAGGTGGACGCCAACGCCGAAGACACGGGGCGTTCCGGGGGCATCCCACCATCCGCCATCGTGTTGGATCTCATTGGGCGCACAGAGAGGCCTTGATGTGCTACGTCTGAAAAACAAACAAACAAACAACAACAACAGAATGTCTCTGCTGACCTACACGATGACTGGCTCTTGAGCGCGTGTGCGCTTCAGCACCAGTGTGTCCCAAGGAGTCGTATTTCACTAGCCTTCTATGCTGCTGGGATGTCACACACATACACACACACACACACACACACACCGAAAGGGGGGGAGGGGGGGGAGGGAGGCAGAGGGAGAGTGAAGGGGGCATGTGGACAGAGAAGGGAGGAAACGTGCGTCATAGTGCCAGAGCAGCAGCGGCAGCAGCGAACAATAGGGAGAGAGAGGGGTGGGCGGAGGGCCACCGCTGTCATAGCATCATTGTGGATGGCTTTCTAATCCTCGTCCCCCCCCCCCCCAAAAAAAAACCATGTATCAGACAATCCCATACGATAAAAGGGCATTGTGGGCGTGTATCACACTCACTTTCACCACCGCCGCCGTCTCTGTGTGTGTGCTCAATGCGTGTATTTGTGCGTGGTGCACATGCATGTGGCAGCGTCACTACTCTCTGACTTTTTTTTTTGAGACGCACCACCGTGTAGAGGGAAAAAGGCCGGGGGGGGGTGGTGGTGGTGGTGGCGGCGCGAACCACCTCGATGAGAGTCGAGTACATAATAGTAAAGCATCAGGATTCAACGTGAAATTCTGTGTGGGAGGCTGCCAAGTAAAGAATGGCAGGATGCAGAGGTATTACATCTCTTTTCACGTGCATGTGCATGTGTGTGTGTGGAGTTCTGTTCGACGCAGCACCCACTCCCCCCCTCTCCCCTACGAATGCGTCTCAGTTCTGTGCACGTATATTTCTGCCTCCCATGTCCCTTCCTATTTGATGTATGCATATATATATAGACAGCGGTTTCTGGGATGGGGTAAACAACAACCACAACAACGGGTGGGGAGGAATGCGGCGCTTTGAACTCGTCCACTCAACCCCGCAGCAACCAGTACTGATCAAAGCCGTGCCGCACAGATTTTTCCGTCATCAACTGGGCCATTTCTTGCGTTGCTGCAGCTACGATGGTCGTGTCGTGTGTCATGTCGAGCGGCTTGCCGAGCATGTTGGATACAACACCACCGGCTTCCGTGACGAGCAGCGATCCGACACACACGTCCCATGCCTTTGCGGCTGGCTCGAGATATGCATCTACGCGCCCAGCCGCAACCTGCGCCAGGGTCGTCACGCAGCTTCCATAGCATCGTAGCCCCGCTACCGGCAAGCGCAGCAGTTCCCTACGCATGGCCACACTGCACTCGACGGCGGCATCATGTTTTTGCTGACGGATGGCTGCGCTGTTAGGACTAGCTGCCTCAGCTGGTGAGAGCATCACGTCGTCGGGGTAGTTGAACACCACAACCGATGTGACTGGTGCAGCCTTTGCATTCACGTGTATCCGTCGCCCATTGACAAACGCACCAAGGCCTCTGATGGCCGTATAGAGTTCCCCGTTGCATTCCGGGACGACACGCGGCGTAGTGTGCGTGATGACAGGTGTGGTTCGGGGCGATGAGGAAGTCGCGGGAGAAGAAACAGGAGCTCCCGAGGAGGGGAGCGGCGGTGTCGGGGTAGCTGTCGACGTGGCGGCGGCCTTGCCGAGTCCACCAAGGGGTCCAGTGCCGGCTGTGGCGGGGATTGAAGAAGATTGTGACATGAGCATCGACTGCTGTTGCTGTACGACCTTCAGCACCGCCGAAGCCGCTACAGTGAGTCGAACACCAGAGCTAATGAAGGGTGTGAACACCACAGCCAGGACTGGCAGTTTGCGATAGGTGAGTCCGATGCTAATGGAGCAGTCGGGTAGCCTGTGCGTGAACGATGTGGTGCTGTCGATCGGGTCAACTATCCACGTGTAGTCGTCCGAGGGGGGCGTCTGGGGGTTGAGGGCTTTCGTCCAGAAGGCGAAGCGAAGATGTGTTTTTTCGCGCTGCACTTCCTCCGAGTACTGGCGAAGAATGCGGGTGATGGCCTCGCCACATTGGCTGGCGTATTGCGTCATCACGCTCGTCGCTGGGGTCTCCGTCTCGGCTACCGACGGGCCTGCACCGCTGGCGGCATGCGAGTTGGTGGTGTCGAAGGTGGCTGCAGTCGCCGCCACCATACGGTATTTTTCGATACCCTGCCATAGAATATGACTGCCTTTGTCAGCCGCCTCTATAGCGACGCCGAGGGCCTCGATAAGGTTTATCTCCCCTGTATCCGCCAACGCGGACGTTACTGCTGGAGTCGACATCGTGGATAGTGTTGCTGGGTGATTGTGCTTGTGTGCCCGTGTGGCGTAGTTGATACACTCAGGGGGTGTGCCAAAAGAGGGAGGGAGGGAGGGAAGGGGAGGGAGGGGGAGACGTAAAGGCCGGCCCTCTGGACTCAGTTTCTTAGCAGCGGCTGCATATGTGCTCGTATGAGAGGGTGGCGTGGAGTGGTGAATAGAGGAGTGGGCTGATCATGGCGGAGATGGGGCGACGTTATATAGCAGCCAATTCGCTCAGCATCCACCCGCGACAACATGTACGCACGCATGAATAGACGACCCACCCATTTGCAGCACCCATCCACCCCTCCGCCGCCACTCTTCGCTTTGCAGGGGTGTATGAGTGATACGACTCAGATGAATGCGATGCATTGATAAGGACACGTGTCGTGTGCGCTTACGTGTGTGCATGTCTTCCACTCACGTGGAAGACTAGAAATTAGTGTATGCATGCACCCGACACAAATCAAGGTGTATCAAGAATCTCTGGACGGCCGTGACTTACTTACCCCACAGCTCTCGGTGCCTCCATCTTCTTCATCTTTGTCAATTTCTTTTGGCATGAATGGCCGTCACCTTTCATGTCAATGGCGTGCTCAAGCGAGTGTACCCCCGTGTGGAAGTCAGCAAGAAGGGGGGCAGGAGAGGGAAGGAGGCGGATCTGAGCTGCCGTTGTCCGACACACACGCAGTCTCCCCCTCCCTCCCCCCCTCCTCACACACACACACACACACACATATATACACCGCCACATCCACAGACAGATATGCTACTAAAGGCGTCAGTCTTTGATTCAGAATAAATCCGATGAGACAACACCAAAAGAGTGGAGCACATCGACAAGAAGAAGAAGGAATAAAAAACACAAAAAGAAAAAAAAACGGGTAAAGATATTCAAGAGGCAACATGGAGAGTTCGATGCAAAAAAAAAAAATGAAGAGGACTGCTGACTCGGTAAGCACAGTCCCCCCACTGGGGCGAGGTCAGCAGAGATTGAAGATACATACACACACGCCTTCACAACGGAGGCAGCAAAAACCTCCCACAGCGGATGAGTGGGTGGGTGGTGGTGGTGGCGGTGGCGGCGGTGGTGTGGTGTGGAGAGCATGAAACAAAACCACAAAGGAAACACACGGCAATGTATGCCCCCCCCCCCCGCTGAGAGAAAGAGGAGAGGGGAGAAGGGGTAAGATCCAAGAAAAGCGTTGGTACGACACACACACACACACACACACACACGCTCGCGAAGGGAAATAAACAAACGAATACAATAAAAGGGGAGGAAACAAAAAAGGAGGAGAGATCGACTGACAGAGACGCCGTGTGTGTGTGCGTGTGTGTGTGTGTGCGTGGGCGGGAAAAAGTCTACTAACAGGGAGGAGGGAGGCATTGACGCAGCTACACAACCAGCCAGCTCCAACATCCTATGAAAACGTGGACCGACGTTTTATTTTTGTTGTTGAAGGACGTGAATATCCCCCTCCCCTCCCCTCCCCTCCCCCCTCCTCCTCCACCCTCTCTTTATTTCGCTCGCTTCGATTATGCGTCCGCTCTTTTTTTCTCTTTTCTTCTACGCACCCGACACACGCGCCGCGGGTTGAGCATCGTGACTCTTCTCCCTTTCCTTCTCTACCAAGAAGTGAGAACAAACCGGGGAACGGAGAGAGATGGGAGGATCACATGGAGGAATGCCCGATATGATGGACGACGATTTCTGCATCTGTCTGCCTCTTTTTTTTTTCCTCCTCCAGATTCTGCTGCGCAAGGCGTCTCTACACGCCATCACCCAGCGCGCTTACACACACACACACACACACACAAAGCCTTTGCAACGACCAGTTTCGTGTGCGATGCGACCTCCCCACCTCCTCACCTCCCCGCACACACATACACATACACATCTACTTGATATATATATTTTTGGTTTACTTTACGTTGATGGGGCCTTCTTGAAGGGTCGCTGGCGTCTTACTCGACGGAAGCGTCTTCCTTTTTTTTTCTGGGCCACCCGACTTGGGGTGGAGGGGGTTTGGGTGATCAAAGGAGGAGTTCTCCGTGCGGTACGCGTTTGATGGTGTTGCTATCGACCCCACCAGTGTTGACTGGATATCGGACAGCTCATCGTTGCTGCGGGCCGACGCGATGGCGCGCGGCGAGGCGACACGATGCCGCAGATTCTTCCCAAACTGCAGCTTACCGCGACGCTGTTTGCCCTGGTAATAGAGCGAGGTAGCGCCGATGATGCGCAGTCCGATTTGGTATACAATGAGGGCGATAAAGCTCTGCCAGTACCTCCAGTTTTGGAAACCCATGAACTCAATCACCGCCTGCCCGTCCGGGTAGGTACACGTGGTGGTGACAGGGTTGCAAATGACCGTCAAGCGTTGGAATTCGTTCGTGAAGACACCGAGGTAGGCATGTCGAGGGAAGGAGAGGTAGTTCAACCACTCCCAGTACGGGTACAGACGATCCGTGTTGGCAAACATGCCCGATACGATGAGAAGCGGCAGCAGGATGAGCGGCACCATCGCGAAGGCTGCCTGCGACTCCTTGAAGAAGGTGGCGAACATCAGACCGAAGGCGTACCCAAAATTGCCGAGAAGAACGAGGATAAACCAGTGCACGAAGAAGGCGCCGGCGCTTCGGTAAAAGTGAATCATAAAGTACGCGATGAGGTCGAAGACAGTTGGGAAGAGTATCTGCCACGGCAACTCGGCCACATTCTTCGCGAGGAAGTAAATGTACGCGTTATAGGCGTCGTTCGCCTGCTCCTGCAGGAAGACCGCGCGCTCCGGGGGGAAGGCGGCGATACCGTTCATGGCCGCACCAAAGAGGTTGTTCATGAGGGTGATGTAGAGCGAGCCTTGGCGATCCTGCACGCCCTGCTGGTTCAGCTTCACATCAAAGAACAGGAGACCGATGAAGATGGCGAAGAATGTCGTCTGCACGGCACGGCCATAGAAGTTGCTGGGGTCGCGCAGGTACATGCGCCACGAGCGCTTAAGAAGCTCAGAGAACTGGAGACAGAAATCGGCTCCTTTCAGCTCCAGCTGCTCCTCCAAGTAGTCATCGGTCAGCGTTATGGCACCGGTGATGGGGGTGAGGCACGGGTTGTCCCTCGCCGCGTCGGACATGACGTAGTCTTCCCAGGCGAGCCATAGCTGCGCCAGCATGTCCTCCGGCAGCTGCAGCAGGTTCATGAAGTACTCCGTCGGGTTCGTGTGTGGCGGTACGTCGTAGCCGAGCGAGGCAAAGTACTCAATAGAGTCCGCTGTAGGCCCGTGGTAGATGACATGCCCCTTCGCTAGCAGCAGCAGATCGTCGAAGAGGTCGAACAGCTCCGACGATGGCGAGTGCACTGTCGCGATGACCGTACGCATATCATTCTTGGCTAGATCTTGTAGCAGCTGACCGACGCGCACGGCGTTCACAGAGTCAAGGCCCGTCGTTGGCTCATCCAGCAGCATGATAAACGGGTTTGTGATGAGCTCCGTGCCGATGTTGGCGCGCTTGCGTTCGCCACCAGAGACGCCCTTCAGTATACCGGGAATGCCCAGAATTGTGTCTTGGCACTTGGTGAGGGACAGGCGCTCAATGACGTTTGCGACACGCCGGCGGGCGGTTTCGTTGTCGAGGCCGAGGCGCAGACGAGCAGAGAAGTGGATGGCCTCCCACGGAGTGTCTTTACCCATGACAATGTCGTCCTGGCACACATACGATACCAGCCGCTTGTAACGCTGTTGATAAATGTTGTTGTTCATGAAGCAGCACCCGTCTTGCCGGGCCGTGGCGTTGAAGAGCTTGCCGGTGATCGTGCCCATCAGCGTCGTCTTGCCGGCACCTGAAGGCCCCATGATGGCCAGCACGCGCCCACCCTTGGCACATCCGCTGAGATTGAAGAGAAGAGTCTTGTAGGTGATGTTGCCATCCTTGTCTTCGACGGGTACCCGGTAGGTGAGGTTTTCCCAGGTAAAGTTCACTGCGCGGCTGCACGTCGGTGCCCTTGTGTCTTTGAGAGTCGACTCCGACTGTGGCTGCTGCGCGGGCGTCGGAGTCCCCGCGGGTGGGTCGTGCACCTGATCCACTTGCGTACCCATCTTGCGTCTCTCTCTCCAAGATAGAGGCGGAGAGACAAGAGGGTGGTGGTGGTGGTGGGGGGGGCAGAGACAGACAGAGATGAAAGACAGGGAAGGAAAGATGAGACCAAGAGCAGCTAGCACACACGAGTACGAACAACAAATATATATATATATATATATTTAGTGTTGGGGTGGTGGTGGTGGTTGGCAGCGGTGGGGGACGAGGGGGAATGGAGAATAGGATGGAGGTGAGGGGGCAAAAAAACGATCAAACAAATCAAATGTGAAGTGACAAGGAGTCGGAGAAGGCAGCAGTGGACGCGTGTATGTGTTTCGCTGAGAGTTCGGGACGTCGGTGGGTATCGGTGGACACTCGATGGGCTCCCCCCAGACGTTCAGATTGGATACATACACTAAAAAATGATAACAATAACAACGATCCCCCCTGTAAAAGAAGAGCAATGGCGGAGGAGGAAGGAGGGAGGGAGGGGAAAGGAGGGGGAGGGGAGCGGGAATGACGAGAAACCTGACTCAGCCTGGTGGTCTTTCTGTGGTGCCGAACTGCCTCGACAGAGTCATGAACACACGCCAAAAACACACAAAAAAAACAATGACACGGGAATGGAATAATAGCGCACTCACGTAAAAAAAAAAGAAAACCCCGAGAGGTCGTAGCGGTGGTGGTGGTGGTGGTGGTATGTGTGTGTGTGTGGGTGGGATAGAGAGAGAGGGGGGGGTGTGGGGGCGTGCAGGGAATAACACCAACGAGAAGAGATTTTTCCTTCTTTGGTTGACTCACTAGCGAAGTAGCTAGGGTGGAGGCACTGTTGAGTTGTGGAAAGGGGGGGGGGCAGGAGAGGGCAGAGGAGAAGTATAAGAGAGAGAGGGAGACGAGAGTAAAGCTCAGTGTTGTGAACCTGTTGGGTGTGACGCATGCGCACAAGGATACCCCACAAAGGAGAGGGAGAGGGGGCAGGGGCATGACTTGCATAAGACACGACGTGGGTGCGGGTCACCCTTCACGGGGGTGGGAGGTGGAAAAGCGAGGCAGGGGGTGGGGGCTACGTTGCTCGTTTGTGTCTGTGGGGGTGTTGATAGTGCTGCGTTGATGCGTCGATAGCGTCGTTGTGAAAAACAAAAAAAACTTGGAGCCCCCCCCCTCCCCCGCGTAAAGAGGGCTGTGACGCCGTTGGGAGAGGAGGTGAAAAGGTTTATATCATGCGCAAAAAAGGCGCACATGGAGGAGCACGTTTGTTAGAAGCTGCCGCCTGTGTGTGTGTGTGTGTGTCTAACTCATCCCAGAACTCTCAGAGGAGCCGCGGCCACTTCGCGATACAATCTCACCCCCTTCCGTGGCAGCGGCGTCACCCTCCTCGTTTGACGACTGCGGTGTGGTCTCCGCTGCTGTGTTCGCCTGTTTCAGGACTGGCGGCCGCACACGACGGAAGGCGAGGCAGCGGAACTGCCCACCGATAGCAGAGCAGTCGTTGGGCGAGATCAAGTAAGCGGAGATGTCGTCGACGTAGTGCCGCTCATACCCCTGGGCTTTGTACGGCGCGTCCATCGGCATCTGGACTCGCGCCGAGACCTTCACCTTTTGGAGGTTGTCGTTGTACACCCAGTACGTCGTCGGCCCAGGTGTGACGCCAAAGGTCAGAAACGGGAAAGAAAAGCTGCCCATGGCGGGGGAGTCGATGGGCCCCATCAACAATACTTCTCGTACGCTGTAGTAGCCGCGGATGTCAGAGATGTAGTCCCGGTCCACGTGGGGCTCGACCAATGCAATCGCTGGCTTGTACTTGCGAAGTGCGTCCCCGACGGAGAGTGTTTCGCAGGGGAAGATAGTCGTGAAGCTTTTGTGAAAGGCAAAGTCATTCTCGAGCGTTTCCTGTTGCTGCAGCAGATGCGTGCGCCGTCGACTGCGCTGCACCTCTTGCCGTGGAAGCTGCACTGCGCGAACCGTCCTGGGAAATAGACCGCTCTCGTTGAGCATCCACGCTAAGCGGCCGTTGCCAAAGAAAACAATAACGGGGGACTCCGACGCAAAGGTTGGCAGTGGCACCGATGACGGCGCGGTCGCCTTCGATGCAAAGCGCAGGAACACCGCTTCTGCCTCGAGAATCTCCTCTAGCCGCCGCTGAACGTAGAGGGCAATTGTTTGCACCAGCTCTCGCGTGTACATGATTCCATCTTCGCTGTAGAGGTTCAGCGCACGCAAGGCTGTCATGGAGTCGAAGTCGGTATGGAGGACATTTCGAATTTGTGGGAACACTGAGAACCGCACACGCTGCTGAGGTGAGCGAACGCCTTGCACGGGCAGCATCGCGTATTCCTGCGTTGCCGCGTACGATTGGAAGTGATGGTATGCCGCCCTCTCCCTCTCATCGGCAGCAGTCGGGCTCGTTGCTGCGGCGATGGGCGCTTGTGACGGAGGCGTCGCTCGCCCGCGTGATGAAAGGCTGCTCATGACGGCGGGCGGCGCGGGTGGGAGGTACGGCGCTAGCTGGAATACCTCTCGTACGCTGGCATCATGCACGAGGCGATCGCGCGCGGTCAGCCGTGTGAAGTGCCGCCGCCGATGGGAGCCGAGACGGCGCACAAACTCTTCAAGAGAGCAACGGTTCCATAGTGTGTAGTCAGACGCAAAGTCGCGCTGCAGTTCGTGCCGCCCATCTCGTTTTATATCCATGTAGCACTCCAGTACCTCGTGAAAAGGGACGCCGTCCGGGTGGAGGAGGTGCGCGACACCACTCGCTGGAAGGTAGCCGGTGGGCCACTGCAGCCGTTGCTCCCGCGGGAACAGCTTCTCGGCCGTCTGAAGGTCGATGCGGGACACTTGGCGGTGTATGCGCGAGGCCACATTGACCATCGAAGGCGACTGTGTCGGCATGGGGTCGCTCACACCACGGTAACGGCGTGTGTGTGGGAGGCGCAAGAGGAATAGGAGCGGCACGTGGACTGAGATGCATGCTAGTATGGATACATGCGTCCGGTGAAAAGCGGCGCAACACATTAGACAGTCACACAAAAGGCAGAGGAGAGGTGGAGAAGAAAGGGTGTTTCAAAACACACACACACACACACACACACACATGCACAACAAAGAACGGTTTGATGCAGTTGTCAGCAAGACCACGTGTGCGTGTCCCTGCATCATTCATGAGGGAGGCTTCCATCGGGACTAACCCATCTCGAAAGTGTCCAATCGTACGGATGCCACTTTCCATCACACCCCTCTTCTTCTCCCTCCCCTCCCCTCCCCTCCCCTCCCTTCCCATCCACACACTCAAACAGGGCCCATAGAGACGGGTGAGCCAGCGTACCACACCTACCCGATATGGTGCCCCCCCCCTCCACTCCCCTCCCCCCCGCGTCAGGTGGATGGACACCGCCATTCCCACAGAGTGGATGGAAGAGACGAGTAGTAGTAGTGATGGTGCGGGAGAGCATCATGTCCCACAGTCCCCATTTTTTTTTTTGTGGGAGAGGAGGGAGGGGGGCGAGGAGGGGGCGGGTGCTTCCGAAATGGAGAGTACACGCTGAGAAGACACATTGGTATGTCCAACTCTCTAGATGTGTGTACACACACGCACACAGTTGCGTGCGGCAACGAGCGTAATACTGCATGCATGAGAGAGGAGATCGGGGCGGGGGAGGGGGAGGGGGTTCGTCAGCGAGTGTTGAGAGGCAAGAAAAAAGGACAGCACATCTGGATAGGTAAGACCGCCTTGCTGTTTACACCTTGACCTCTTCACCCTCCAACCGTTCATCTCTCCCTCCCCTTCCCTCCCTCCTTCCCTCCCTCTTCCGGCAATCCCTCACCGCGTCTTCGCTGCTGGTGGTAGACGAAAGAGCCGCAACTGATTTGGAAAGGCACCGGCGACTCGCGCTGTGCGTGTCGCCGGTGTTGCAGAGAAAAGTCCCGGTGTCGCGTCCATTGATATCATCGAGGAGGACCTCTTGTTTGAGTCATGTCTCCCGGTTGCCACGGCGCTGTGTTGCTGCTGCACTCGCTTTGCCACCAAACCGAGAGTGACCTGCTTGTTGCACCATTGCATCAACCCAGCTGTCTTCGCCGTGGCGGTTGGATAGGCGATCCGATCCACCTCATGAGAGAACACGGTGAGGGCCACACGGACAAAGGACTCGACGAAGCAGGCGTAGGGAAGCCCGCCATGTGCACACAACAGCTCAATAACGTGCCTGTGCGCTAGGGCACCAGGGCGATTCAGGGGAGGTTGCAATTGTCCTTGAGGCATGGGCGCCCCCGAGGTGCACCCTGGCTGCGGTGGCTTTGAGCCCCGGAGCATCGGTGTGGTGAGCGCGTCGTAGAACGCCTGCTCCATCGCACCCTTGCGCATCAGCGACGGGAACACGTCCAGTGTACGCCAGAGTTCTACAAAAAGTTTGAAGGTCACCACACGTAGAACATGACTCGTGCGCTCGTAGATGTCTTTGCTCTCTGCCGCGCTCATCGTGCAAAGCTGTCGCACCTTCCACGATACATCTTGCTGAGTGGTCGAGATCCCAGACAGTGCCGCTGAACCATGTTCGACGTCTACTCCCGCCACTGTTTTTGCGAGACCGGGCATTGTAGATGGCATGCCGTGAGCGCTGGCCCCGGTCCGGTGATCGCGGTGCGCGATCACCGGAGGGGCTACGGGTACGGACGATGTGCCGCTAGCCGTGGGAGCCACAAACGTTGCTGATGCGCGCCGCTGTCGCCGCACCGCTGCTTCCCTGCCGTCTCGGAGGACCAGCGAGGCTTCAGGGCTACACATGAGCACAGAGCATGTGTTTGAGGCTGAGGCAGAGGCAGCCGCGGCGGCAGACGACGGAGACTCGTACTGTGGTGAGCGGTGCACCGTGATCGGCACGCTGTACGCCTCGAAGAGCTGTGCGAACGTTGCTTCGTTGCTCTGCAGGAGGCGGAGAAGCGCATCGAGGGCAAGGGTCTCACAGGGCGTCAGTCGACCAGTTGGAAAGAGGTTCGTCGCATCATCGGCGTTCCCCAAGGTCGATGGCGTCTCCATCACCGCGTATTTTCGACTCTTGACTACAGCGTTGCCGTCTATGGCGAGGCAGGACACGTCACCAGCAACTGCCGTGGCGGCAATGGGTGACAGAGGTGGGGTTGCGGCCTCGTCGAGGTCCACCAATTCTCTATCGACGCCTCGTGATCCGGCGCCCACTTCAGAGGGAGGTGCCGCAACGCTGTCCGCAGCGCACATCGCATTCACCTGGCGATCGTGCTGTATCTCATCGCTACGCTCCTTGGCCCTGTCAACCGCTCTCGCCTCGCCGTCGTCATCCTCATCCCCTTTGTTCGTGGCCTCTCGACCATACGACATTGCCAGGGCAGGGATGCAGCGTACGGCGCGCTCGTACACCTCCGTGTAGGCTGCCACCACTTCGCTTGACGAAAGCGCGTCCAAGGAAGGAACGGCGTCCACGTAGGCAAACGCAGCGACCGTTGTTCCCCCCCTCGTTGGGCACCGCCTGCTGCCTCCCCCCGCGCTGTTTTGGCCGCCCGTCTTGCGGTGCCCACTACCTCGTCCGCATTCAACTGCGACATCGTCAGTTGTGTTGGCTCGCTTCGCCGTCTCCGCGCAACGTGCCGTACGTGCCCATGTGTAGAGCAGCAGAGCGACCCTTCGAAAAGACTGGAAGTCCATCTGCGTTACGGTGTGGTAGCCTTTTTGGCGCACACCGCACGCATAGAGCGCCGCAGCGATTGCGCGAAGGTCCGTGGTAGCCAGCGGTACCACCATTACGTTGGGGGGGAGAGAGGGTTTGGGATGGGCAATCCCCGGTTTCCTGCATGCGCTTCTCCATTGTGGTGCATTGTCGCCGCCGCCCCCGCCTGGCTGCACTTGGGTAAGCCGGCACAGCATCGACATCGGTGAGGGCGCGCTGTGGACACGGGCCGCTGCGCGAGGGTCGACGTCGTCTTTGCCGTGCGCGTCCACCGCCGCAGCGGCCACCTCGGAAAGGTAGTCCCCATATCCAGTGAGCACAAAGAATCGTAGGAAGGCTGCAAAGGACATAGAGTACTGCACCACCTGGTGGGGCTGATGGGTGGCCCACGGCGATCCTTCGTTGTTACAGTTTCGACTCGCTGCTGCTTTCGTTGTGACGACTTTTTTCGCCAGATAGTCGTAGATACGGAACAGTTGACGCACTGCCATATCGTAAACATCGTGCAAGTGCGCATCTGCGCGACACGGCTGTACTGTGCGGCGATCAGGAACAGCTGGTACTCGCGGCGGCTCCGCAGATGCGGCACCGACCACTGAGCCGTCCTTTCGCTTCGTCTGTGGTGGTGGCGGGCACACACCATGGGCATCCACGACGGCGGTCCTTGGGCCACTAGTAGAGCCGCTCGCCTCCCGTTCCACCGACCTCACATGTGGGGCAGTGTTGCTTCGGCTGGAGCGACGACGCTGCATGAGTTGGTGCGCTA
This sequence comes from Porcisia hertigi, assembly GCF_017918235.1. Classification (NCBI taxonomy): domain Eukaryota; phylum Euglenozoa; class Kinetoplastea; order Trypanosomatida; family Trypanosomatidae; genus Porcisia; species Porcisia hertigi. The sequence continues at coordinate 411,122 of NC_090574.1, forward strand.
CCATCGCTCGTGGTGTCAGCGGTGGGCTGCCGCGAGAGCTCAATTTGTTTGACGATGTAGGGTGTGCGCGTGGTGAGCGTGCCGACGACGGTGTGAGCAACAAGTCCGTCTGCTCCAGCGACCCACACTTCGCCGATTGGGGCCCCCGTGGAGAAAAGCCGTGTCTCCCATCCCCTTCCATCTGCTGCCGTCGCCCGTCCAGTACTGGCGGTGTTCCACCTGGGCTCGTGTCCAACATACTCGTAGAGTCCGAGTTCTCGAGGGTGCTGCGCAACCGCTTCTGGCGCTGCTCTGATGACCACTCTTGGAATTGCCCAGCGTAGGTCGCTGCAGTCCCGTTCGAGGGAGACCCTGCGAGGTCGGCATGGGACTTCTCCTCCTGCTGCTGCTGCTGCTGCCCTCTTGTGTTGCTCGGGGAGCGAGAAACACTCTTTAGCGGAGGTGGCAGCCACTTCGCCACCGGGCGGCGGCCACCGCCCACATCACCACCGGGAGTCACCTGCTCGCCTTCTTCCCCCTCCACCGTCTTGAGATTGTCGTTGGGGCTCAGCGGCGATGATGCGCGATAGGGGTTGCTGCGTTTGCTGCTGCTGCTGCTGCTCCTGCCCCCGCCAACTTCAGGTCGATCGACTGGGGCCGCACCGTCGCCACCGACGTCACGGCTGTGGGTGTTGAGGGAGGCCGTCACCACCTCTTTCGCCGCTGCCGCTGCTGGTGCCGTGGCTGATGTGTATCGGCACGTGGCCATCGGAGAGTGACGCGTAGGGTCTTGAAAGAGAAGTCGCTGCTGTTGCGGCAGAGGCCGCCCCGTCGTGGTCACACCTCGCCGTATCCCGTCGACACCGTCAGGATGTGCTCCTTCCTGTATATGAGCGCTGTGGCTATTGCTGCCTGTTTGACTATGCACGCCGAGTGCCTTGCTTCCAGCTGTGGGGGCGGTGGTACCACGCCGCTTGCCGGATACATGGCAGGTGCAGGCGGCGACGAGACGAGAGCTCAGCAGCGGCACGGATGGTGGTAGTAACCACGGGAAACGCATCCGAAGATACTGCAGGGCTTGCTGTCCACTCGCCACACTCGACCTTCGAGGAGCTGCGTGAGAGCTCTCCGCCTCGTCGTCGGTGGCCTCATCCTCACCCCAGCACACCACTAGGTGTTTGAGGGAGGGCGTGGCGGCTTCGCCGATGACGCGGCGACCTTCGGTGGCCACGCCCAGCTCGAGTGCACCCCGGATAGCGTCGAACTTCGTGGCATTGTCGACGTTGCTGAGGCACATCGCCTCCGCTTCTCTCGCCTCTGTCGATGTACTTCGAGACTGGTTCTCGTGCAGATTACAGGACGTTGGAGCACTGCATCGCGATATGGGCAGCAGCATCGACACAGCGCTTGTTACCGCGCTTGCTGTGAAGAGCAGCGGACTCGAGGAGTAGAGGTAAGGCTGGGGGGTGATCATGGTAGCGGCAGTGGCGGTGGCCGTGGCGCTCAGCAGTGCTGGGGATCGCTCCTTGATGAGCGCGCCAACTGTCAGGCAACACGGAAACACAAGCCCTGGTGGCAGCGAGTTCGCTGCTGAGGTGCTCGCCGTCGATGGCGAGACGGTGCTCATCGCCTCGTAATCTAGGGGACCAACGTAGGTCGAGACACCACGGTGTGCGTCCAGGATGCGAAGGGCGTGATGGGTCTGGTCGACTAGCAGCACTTGCGTGTCGCCGGTCTCGTCGGTCCACAGAGCCATATCGCTAATATAACCAAAACGTGCTCGTGACGGGACGGCGCAGTCGACGTAGGACGCGACGTTCGCATCCACCCCCCCTGTGGATTGATCAATGCTGGTTTTACTTGTGCAGCCTGCCAGCGTCCATACACGCGGCACCACTACCGCTGGGCTCTTGCGCTTCCACGCCGATGGTGGTGGCATCCCTTGCAGCGCACCGTTCTGGGACTCTTCAGCTATGAAAGGGTGAGCGCGACGTTCTTCGTCCACTGGCTTTTCCTCGACACAGGGCGGCTCTTCCGTTGTGGTTGCGGATTCTTGGAGGACTTCTGATTCCCGCGAGCTTCGCCTCTTTGAGGCAGTGGCGCGTGTGGCGCAGCACGCTGATGAGTCGTCGGCCGCTGTTTCGGGTGTGTCCTCACCGCTGTCGCGCTTCTCTCTCGACTTTCGACGCCCGCCGATGTCCGTGATGAGCCGCACGACGTTGTTTGCCCCATCCGTGAAGATTAACCCAGCGGAGCACCACGCCAGCGCCGTCGCCCCGCGCAGCATAGACGACATGCAACTGCCGTCTCGGTAGCCTGGAACGCCGTTCACGCCCGTGATGGTGCGCACGAGCCGATTTCCAAAGTCGGCGTACCGAATCGCGCAGTTGCCCATGTCGCTTATGAAGAGAACCGTGCAGTGGCGACGACGGGCAGCATCTGCGATGGGGTCATCACGGCGGTGCTGAACGGACAATCGCGCCCGTCGTCCATGAATCTCCTCAGACTCCACCACCATCCCATGGTGGGTATGGCCCTTCTCGTCGTCGTCGTCCTCCTCCTCCTCGTCAATGCGCCAGCACAGGGCCCCGGGTGAACAGAAACGCGCCAGACTAAAGTGTCCATCGACGAAGCCGCGCCCGCCACCTATCAGCGGTGTGGTAGTTGCCTCTGCCATGGCAAGTGAGCGACTCGCTGAGGACGCTGGGCGGCCGAGGTGTTGTGTACTACTACAGCTTACGGCTGTGGATTGGGTCCTCACTGACGTGGTGCAGCGGCGCTCATCACCGCCGGCATGTGGAGAGTTCCCTCGGTCGTCTGCGTCACCAGTCGCGCTGGGCGTTGATGGATTTGTTGGTGATGGAGAACGCAAGCGCGATGCATGGACACGGTATGAGCCTGTTGCCGACCCTCGGTGACTTGAGGGCATTATCCCGCCCTGCGCGGCTGTGACGGCTGACCTCTTGCGAGGAAGGGCTAGCTCCAGCGGCGGTGCATCCATAGCACCCTCTTCTCCATTTTCACCCTGTATCGGTGCTTCTGGCTCCCCCCTTGCATGACCATCTTCGATCTCTGAAGCGTAGAATTCCGCAGGTGATAACGCGCGCACCTCCATGGCGGGCAGGCACACCTCCAATGCCCAGATAGCATGCTGTGCGCTGTCGGAGACGAGGAAGCGGTGCCGCAGTTGCTCTGCCGCCCGCTCGGCGGGCGCCCGCTCTTCGTCCCAAAGCACGTTTTTCTGCTGCATCTGCGAGCGAGTGGACATCTGTGAAACCGATATTGTGTCTGGCACTCCGCCGCTCTCTCGCTCTGCCACTTCTGTTGTTACCTCTACGCCACCCAAACTGTTTTTGTTCCCACTGCGTTCGATGGAGGCTGATGGAGTAAATGCAGTGATCCCCGAAGAAGTCGTGCTACTGCAGTTCAGTCGGTCCAGTGAGGGGGACACCATCGCCGCTGGCTCTGCATCACCAGATGCGCGCGTGACTGCCTCCTCTCCGCTTCTTGCCCTTGTTTCCTTCGCCGCCCCCGCCCCCTCCGCCGCCGCCGCTCCATCGACGGCCGCATCCTCGCTGCAGCTTTCGTGTAGGACAGCGAGGTCGACGTCATCGGGGTTGTCGCAAAGACTGTCGCTGCTCACCGCTTTGCGCGCAGATGCCGCCGACTGTTCCGTTTCCATCATAGCGCCCATCGGCACTGGCGACGCACCCCAACCGCGTTCGCACGTTTTGTCTTCCCACGCAGCACGCAGGACCGCTTCGTTGCACCGCAAGCCATAGACGGTATAGTCGCGTACCCAGCCATCAAAGGCGTCCAGTGGCAGTCCGTGCACAACGTGAGACAGCGTTGGGCATGGCGTCGATACAGGTGCGGCCGTGGTGAATGATGATGCCGTGTCGACACCTCGCAGTTCACCCTCTAGACGTCGCACTACACAGATGCCGCTGCGTGGGGGTCGGCGGCCAGGGGAGTCAGCGGAGAGGCGCTCCGCCACCGTCACCGCGGTGTGCTTGTCGCAGTTTCTGTCTAGCTGCCCCGCCAAGTCCACGTCATGGTAGGTGAGAAGGAAGTGATAGGTGTCGAGGGGGACAAACAGCATTCGCCCGTGCGTCTCTTTCGACGGCGGCTGGCTGGAGGCAGTTGCGGTAGACGTACGAGCATCTGCACCTTGGTCAGTAGAGACAGTGCGCCACCGCCCATCTTTGCCACGCACCACGGCCTTGGGATGCAGTGCTGACGCACGAGTTGATGCACTCGAGGCGGCGCGCTTGAGCGAGGAGGACGTGTACGGCGCTGATTCGGTAGAAAACCACACGTCTGTGGTGTCCATCTGCACCTGTTTATCGGCCGCTTCTTTTTCTGATTGGCGTTGCCCTGCGCTTCGTAGCCGCGGCGCCTGCAGAGACGATACGTCGTAGGGGCCATCTATGGTGTGCGCAAACACGTCAGCCAGCGACACGACCGTTTTAGAAAGGAAGACAGTGTCGAGGTCATGTGGATGTACAGCCGCGGGCTCGTCAGTGGAAAAAAGGGGCAGTGCCCTGTGGTTCGCTGGCGCAGCCTCGGACTTCGCCGTTTGCCCGGTGGATGCGCTCATGAGCAGACAAATGAAAACTATAAAATAAACTTGATATATGTATGTATGTATATATATAGTATACGTATCCGCACACGTCTGTATGTCTGTGTATGTGTGGGGAGGAAGGGAGAGGAAGAGGGAGAGGAGGAGGAGGGGGGGGACTCGCACGCCCCACGCACCGAAGCGATAGCGAGGGCGATGGAAATATCAAAAGTTAATTGCGCTGTGCCGTTCAACACAATTGTCGTATTCAAGTCTTTCCTCCACCGGCCTGCCGGTCTCCGATATGTTTAGCTGCGCCTCTTCACGCCCACGCCTATGTGCGCAGGCTGCTGCAGTGGGCTGCTGCTTTTGTTCTTGTTGCGGAGCTGCGGATATAAATATATATATATGTGTGTGTATACCGGTGGAGGGGGGAGGAGGGAGAGAGAAGGGCTGGTGAATCGTATGCATGCGTCTGCGAAAGCGTTGGACAACATTCTGTTTAGTTGCTGCACCGCACTAGCGCAGACATGAAGGGGGGAGAGGGGTAGAGGGGGGGGGGGGGCATTCTCTGATCGGTCGTATCGACGAGAAAAAGAAGCGGAGGAGTGCAATTGGTAGTTGAGGGGTACAAGGACAACAGGGGGAGAGGGACACACATACACACACACACACACACACACACACACAGGAAGTGACGTCACATATTGGGTTGTCCAGACAACACGTATGTTACATTTGCACTCAGAGGAGGGGGAGAAGGGGGGGGGAGGGGGAGGGGGAGGGGCTGCACGTTGCATCTCACACCTTCGAGTGAGCATCCCCATTCGTGCGCCAATGTTTTTTTTTTTTGGAAGAAAGAGAGGAGAGAACGGGAGGGACTGAGGGATGAGGAGGAGTGGGCGCGTGCGCAAAAAACGGTTGTGTCACTGTTGTGGCATTTAATCGACCGAGGCACCGGGTATACACTCCTCTCCCCCTCCTTGCTCCACTTCAACGCGCACACGCACACAAATGCCGTTTTTTTCCCCTCCACATAGATCACTTGCAAACACGCGATGCGTCCGCTGCTGCTCGTCAGTGCGCTGCACCATCAGCGACGGTGACACTGGTGTTGGTGTTATACAAAATGTTATGCGAAGCATTCAGCACGTCGATATCCGTGTCTTGCTGCAGCGTTTTGATTGCCTCGTTGTACGCGGTCCGCTCCTGCTCCGATGCATCGAACCAGGAGGACCAGGAGGGCAACGCGCGTGCTGCCGCAAGGCGGACATTCGGTACGCGGTCCGTGACGTAGTTTTGCAACAGGGGTAGCGTCATCGCGATGAGGTGCTGCCGCAGCATGTCCTGCGGGCTGAGCTTGCTCACGACCGGCAGCAGCACCTCTAGGCACTCGATCATCACTACACGCCACATATAGCTCACGGCGCGCGTCGGGGCAAGCGTGTCGGAGTTCAGCAGCTCGGTCGCCGTCTGAGCAGCCCACTCGCCGCCGTAGGCCTTTGCCACTTCCTTCAGCGTACGCACCGCCTGCGAGCGGACCGCGCTCACGGGGTCGTGCAAGGAAAGGAAGAGCATCTCGGTGAGGGGGCGGTACTGTTCAGGGCTAAGGGCTCTGCAAAAGTGGTGCACGGTGCGCATCACTGCATGTCGGATGCGCCAGTTGCGCGACTCGCACAGGGTTAGCACTTCTGTCATGAAGGAGTGAACAATCCCGTCGGCACGGTGCCGACGTGTGAGGGTGACATGAGCATCGAATGCACTGTCCGGTCCCCCACCCGCTACTGCGCCGCTGGTGAGATGTGAGGAGGGGTGCGGTGACTTATGGCGGCTGCCGCGATCGTTCGCTGTGGCCAGCGTCGCTGCAGAATGCCGACGCGAGGCGGAGTTGTGGGACGTCTTCGAGGAAGAGTCCACCTTCCCGATACTGCCGCCGTTGCTAACTAACACACTCTCTTGCACGGCTGCCTCCACACTCTCCTCTAGCGCTGTCACCAGCTTACCGAGGTTCTCTATAGCGTTCTCTTGCACAGAGAAAGCTGCATCCTGCATGAGTGCTTGCAGCGTCTTGCACATCGTGCGAATGACTTCATCATTGCCAAATAAAAAGAAGTGGTAGTGCCGAGCGACACTGAGCCGTACAACCGGGTTGGTATCCTGTGATAGAGCCACTGCGACAGGGACACAACCGTGCTGGACAACCACGCTACTGCAGTGCTGCACCATGCAGTCTAGCTGCCGTGCCACAGCTGCGCGCGTCTCCGGCTCCTCGTCACGTCCAAGAGTCTCCATGACCCCCTCCAGGTCATCTGCGTTCAGTACCAGTGCTGCCATTGCACCTAGCTGATTCGCTGCGGTGTAGCGCACGCGCCAGCTGGGGTCCATGTACGCAGACAGGAACGTGCCAAGTAGATACTTCGACGTGGACTTGGGCCCGATAATCGGCGCCAGCTTCACCACCTCTTCTATTAAAAGGTATCGAACAGTGTCACTGAGGTCGTCCGTGGCCAGGCGCTTCAGCAGCGGCAGCGGCATCTCAGCCAGCGTGAGCCGGTGCACAGCCGCCACACGCACCCAGTCATGCAAGGACGTAACGACCGCGGAACGCACGGTTCCCGATGTATCGCTGCTGCACTCTGCGTAGTAGTCGAACATGTCTGACACACTCAGCCCGCTTGCCTGGAGAACGGCGGGTCGCATCGCCAGGTGGCCGAGCAGCCCGGCGGCCACAACTCGTGGCGCGATCCAAAAGGAAATCCGCATCGCCATCACAAAAGGGAGGAATAAGTCGAGCAGCACTTTGTCCTCGACCATCTCAAAAATGGCCTGCAGGGAAGTCGTGATGACCTTCGCGACGACCTCCTCCGCGGAGCAGCAGAGCTCCATGATGAGGCCCATGAAGTAGGTGAGGTTAGCTGCGCTGCGCGGCTCCACGCACGCTATAATCTGCGGCAGCGCGCGTGCGATGCAGGGGGCACAGTCGTCAAAGGACTCGCCATAGTCGTCTGCCTCGAATGCGGTCAATAGCGCCGGCAGGAGATGATCGAGGATGCGCGGCGTGGACATACCCTGCGCCGCAGCGATGCAGCCCCCCTTAACGAATGTTCGGCGCTCCTCCAGGCTGCCGAGGTTGTAGTATTTCTTGACAGGCGGGTCATGCAGGTCTAGATCGAGGCACACACTGGACGTGTCGTCGTTGTACGCCTCGGAGGCCGACGCGTCACTTTCTGTGCGGGGGTTGAGGGCAAAGGCAGCGTTCATTGAGATTCGAGGATTACAGCTGGCCGCTGTTCTATTCGGGGACGTGCTTGGAGAGGAGGAACCCTTACCACCACTGGAAACTCCGTTCAGACTCGCGTAGATGCCAAGGGCGCTGGCACTACCGACGTGGCCGGTGCCACATGGCTGCGCTGACGGCCCTACATCTGTGCACAAAGCTAGAGACGGTGGCGTCGCTGAGAGAGACGACGTCGACGTCGACGACAATGCCCCCGTCCTCGTCAGAGAGGAGGAGGAGAATGATGATGATGCTGATGAGTCGAGGGCGTTCTCGTGCGGCGTGTCGTGGCTGTAATCGCTCATGTCAGTCGGTGACGGCGAGCGCGACGATGAGCCGTACAGAGGAGTACGCGGTGCCTCCCCCTCAATCCTTGGCGAGGGCGAGGTTCCTCGGTAATGAGCCTCGTCCATTCGATTGCTACTGGCTAATGATGATGATGTTGGTGGCATTGCCGGCGATGCGACGCCAGATTTGGCAATGGGGTCGGATATGATAAACGGCGTCCGGAGCTCCTGAGTTTCACGCGCCGTAGGCGAGGAGACTGTGAGCGAGCTCAGCAGCGGTGGCGACTCTACAGACGTAGTGATGGTGCCCGCTCCACAGGCCGCCAAGTTCGGGTCCTCATTACTCATAACGCTCGTTGAAAGTTTGCAGAGGGTAGGCGTTATCACTGCAGTGCCGAATGATGGTCGCACCCCCGTGCGTGTGTTTGTGTGGGGTGTGGGGGGTGTCCCCCTTCACGAGTTGATGTCGATCTCGGTGTGTGTTTCTTCCTGCGTGAGCTTGACTGGAGCAGCGGCTCTGATGCAATGCGTATGTTGTGGGCCCGTGTCGCCAAAAGTCACGTAGGACGGGGTAAAATTCTCAATCTGTTCCCGCTTCCTCCCCCCTCCCTTCGGCTTCGTCACTCGCCTGAGGGGTTTAGAGTAGGGGGAGGGAGGGAGGGGGGAGGGGGAGGGGGAGGGGAAGAATGGAGGGGGGAGGGGGGAGGAGGGCCAAACACTCATTCACACATGCACAAGGGGAGTCCTGAATACACGGAAGAGCGGTGCGTTCCAAGAAGGCCTGAAGCAAAAGCAAATTTCTACAAAGAGTTGTGTCAACGGCAAAAAACCCAACCAAAATCAAGGGAGTGAGGAGGAGGAGGAGGAGGAGGCGCACTCGAGAAGTGGCGTGTGTATATATACACAGAGGAGGTTGGGATGGGAGAGGGGGAGGGAGGGGGGGGGAGGGGGTACTCGTCGCAGCTAAGCCTTGTGTACTGCTAGTGAATCAATAAAAACATCCCAGAGACACCCTCGATTACAGAGACTTCCACCAGCTAAACTTTGAAGTGCGTATGTTGGTTTTAGGGCAGAAAGAAGCAGTGTGGGGGCGTAGCGAAGGGATGGGGTACTAAGGCATGTGAGTGAGGCCGAGGAGGAGGAGGAGGAGGCAGGCAGAAGGCGAACGAGGGTAGGGGTGGGGATGAGTCATGGATGCATTGACATCCAACGGGATGGAATGCGTCTGCGTGTATACACCAGAAACATGAAGGATTGGTTTGAATGTGGTGCACCTCGAGAGAAGTATAGCATAATCACGTCCGCGTATGTGATGTCCAATACAAGTATATATCTTGTGTGTGTGTGTGTGTGTGCTTGCGTGATTGGCAGAATGATGTGCATCCGCCCGGTCGCATGAAAAGACGACATCCACACAAACAGAAGAAAACACACACACACACACACACACACACACACACACACACAACAAAGATGCATGCTCCCGTGATCTTCAGCGCTCGTTCCAGAAGCTCCGCTTGGCATGAGAGGGAGAGAGAGAGAAGCGATGATCACCACACGACACAGCGAAGGGCAAACCCTACACACGGGCGAACACACCTATACATTATACATATGTATTGGGTGGTTGCATGGGTTCAGCCGTTTCCACGCCGTGTGTGTGTGTGCGTGTGTGTGTAGGGGGCATCCATAACCGCCTATGTACATGAGAAAGAGAAAGAAATGAGGGTGTCTCGGTGACACTGAGACACGCACACGCAGGGGAGTGCGACACAGGCACCCCGCGGTGTGCGTACTCTCAGCGATCGCGATGAGAGGTGTTCGCGGCTTGAAGGAGAAACCCCTGCCGCCTTCAAGTGCGCAACGGGAAAGCCCTTTTTATTTAGATGCTCTTGGACAAGGGTGCACCAGCCGTTGACGGCACCTGTCCGAGTTGCTTCTGAAGCTCTACAATGTCGGGTGTCGTGGTTGGCACGGGGGTGCACAAGTACGCCGCCAGCTCGTCGATGCGCACTTGACCTTTTTCATCGGTTGGCACCTCGGCGAGGAGTTGCCGCACGTCTGCTTCAGGCATTTTTTCTCCCAGTGTCGTGAGAAGAGTAATGAGTTCAGAAAGTTTTAGTCTGCCCGAGTCACCCACGTCGAAGGCGCGCAAAGCTGTCACAAGATCGTCCTCTGTCGGACCCGTGTACGGCTGTCGCATCAGCTTCACGAATGCGTCGTACGGGACGGGGTTGGGCAGTGGCCGTAGGAGATCGTTGAACTCTGCCTCTGTGTAGCGGCGGCCGAGGCTGCGCATGATATGCTTGAGGTCAATGTGTGACACAGACCCAGTATGGCGGTCGTCGAAGAGGTTCCATGTCGAGCTCCACTCCTGTGGAACCGTGGAGGTGCCGGCCGCTGGTGAGGCTGCTGCTGCTGCCGTTGCTGCGGAGGCAGCGGTTGGTGGTTCAGCAGTGGCCATGGCGTGCACCAAAGTCAAATGGAAAGAGTGGAGAAGAGTGGAAGGGGGGGGGGAGGAGGAGGACTTCTGAAGGGCTGAGAGTTGTCTACTGTACGAGTTTGTCCACAAACACACACACGCAAAAATATAAATATCTATGCTTGTATTCCGAGGAGCATGTCCACGTCGTTTGTTCTTTCATGAGAGGTTAAAAAAGTTGTGTGGAAGGTGGTGTGAGGAGGTGATGAGCAGCATGAAGAGGGGGAGGAGGGCAAATTCCCACACACACACACATCGATAATAGGTGATACAGACATCATGAGGCAACTGGTCAACGGAGATGGCAGGTCCGTAACCGCGGCGGTGAGAGAGAGGGGAGGGGGTTGAAGGGGGTGGTGGGGGGGATGGAGGGGTGTCAACAACAGTGGACAGCCATCGGGCACCTATCCGACTCTGTTCTGTAGGCCAAGGAAGCACCATACGAAGGGGGAAGCAACGAGACGGCGGCAAGAAGGTGTAGTGGTGGTGGGGTGGGATGGACGCGGCAAAGGAGGGGTGGGGGGGGATGAGGGGCAAGTAAATATATGTTGCATCTAAACAGACAGAGTGAGTCAAGGGGGGGGGGAGGGGTAGGGCTGTAAATGTAAGATGAGGTACACTTATGGAGGAGGGGGTACGGGGTGGGTGGGTGGGGGTGGGGTGGGAGCGCATGTGAACGGCATAAAAGGAGAAACATGATTGCGTATGTCAACAAAAAAGTGCGTACGTTACACAGACACACACACACACACACCAGCGTACACATTATGCAATCTACCACCTACCTCTTTTTTTTTTCTCACGTAAATCGCGGTCTGCCCAATCTTGCGAGGGTGGCTGATGTGGACGAGGGTGAGGGACTCGTGGATGGATTGGGAATCCTCTTTTGTATATGTGAAGACGCATTGGTAGACACAGCGGAGAGACCGTGACGCGGGGGCTGTGGCAGCAGCGGTGGTGGGGACCTGGATGGCACTCGAGCTGGTGAAGGCCTGGCGGAGGAAGGCTTGTACGACCTCGGTGTCGGCTGTGAGTAGGGCGGTGTGCACGACCGTACTGCAGGCGATGTACTGCTCCAGTGGGGCCGCCGAGAAATATCGTGTCGTTCTCCAGAGGAAGTGCTGACACCACCCGGTTTGTGAGCCCCAGCTCCACAATGGCGCCCTGGGAGAGGCTGCGACGCTGAATAGGTTGCTGCTAACGGCGGCGTGTCGCCGTGGAGGAGAGACGTGTGCGCTGGTGTCGGCGAGGCCTTGTGGGAGGGGTGTGGCGACGACCGCTGTCCAGGGACTACGAACCGTTGCTCTGTGCAGTGCCGTGCGAGCGCCGGCGTTGTTGGGGAGACGGAGCGGATGGGTGGATTCGATCCCAAGGGCGGCGGGCTAGAGACACTGCGATTGCGCACGCGTGAGACAGGAGGAGGCGTTGTTGTGCGTGACACTGTCAGCAGATCGCGGACACGTTGACCGTGAACCCACAGCTCCGCTTTGGCAGACGCCCGCAGAGGCGACAGAGGGGCGCCAGGAGCCTTGTCGTCCTCGTTGCCCACATCCGCGGTGTCCTCACGGGGGTCGGTGGCGGCTTGCAGTGCATCCCACGCTGCGATGAGCTCCTTCAGATGTTTCACTATGCGGGGGAGTTCCTTCGCCACCCGCCGCCGTGTTCTCTCTTCCTGAAGCAACTGCTTGGCCATGTTTACTCTCTTGCTCAAGAGACGCTCGCGGCTGGTTGCATGCATCTCAGCCTCTTCCCGGACGATTTCCTGGTAGTCATGCACCAGTGGGGCAGCTTGACCTATAATGTGCAGCCGCAACGTCAACAGCTCCACCTCGTCGGCTGCCTGCTCCCGCACCTGCTGACACGCCGTGAGGTGGCGTTGGAAGCTAAGAAGCACATTATCAGCTGACGACGGTGTTTGTGGCACGGCGGCCGTCGCTTGCTTTCCTGGGAGCGTCTCCAGCAGTTCTTCCTCCATCGCCACACGCAGCTCACCGTCCGGTGCCACTGCGTACGTCTTATCGCGCGTCGCCGCATAGTAGATCTCGTATACATGCCGCAGCCGCGCCATCGTCTTCTCCACTAGAAGGTCCTGCTGTGCGCTGAGGTGCGCCTGAAAGGCGACACGGGTCTGGTGGACATAGTCAAGTACTGGCGCGTAGGATGTGGCGTGAAGAACTTGGCGGACGGCGGGTGGCAAGTACAAGCCGTCACCCGTCTGGGGCGCACACCTCTCTTCACCAGCACTATCGCTGCAATCCTTCGTTGCCGGTAACGTGATTCCCGGACCGCTCTTCGAGAACGACCCCATCGAACCCGCTGAGAAGGGTGATGCCGGCGTGACGTGGGGCAGCGCCGCGCTTGCTGGAAGGCGCGGCTGTTGTTCATGCTGCTGCTGCGCGGCCACATCCGCATCGTACGCGGCATGGAGCTGCCTGTACCGCGCGACGATCTCTTCGACTGTTCTCTCATACGGCTCCGGTTTGAGAGGCGGGAGAAGCGGCGAGCAGATGCTGGTTGTGGCGAGCCGCGATGTAGTGCTCTCTTCATCCCGGTTGTAGGGGGTAGGACCGCTGCCCTTACCTTCGTGCCCCGCCGCGTCCTTGGAGCGAGGCGGCAGGACCGACAGAAGTGAAGTCTTTGGAGATGTCTTTTGCATGGATATGGCCCTCCACAGCACCTCTAGTGTATCCAGCGCGTGTAGCTCCTCCTGTGTCTCGAGCTGCATGCGACGGTTGTGTTCGTTGATACTGTGCATAATTGCGTCAGCCTCAGTCTGGATGCGAGTGAGTGTGAGGTCCTGGTGAGTGCCGTACGCTGTTATGCTCGACACGTCCACTTCCATCAACGTCGCACGCGCCGTCTCATCTGACGGCGTGCTGGGGGAACGGCTCTCCTCCGTGTCAGCGGGAGCGCCTGCGCGTTTTGCACCAGCGACAACGCTGGCGGATGTCATTGTTGTTTGCGCAGTCGTGCTGGTGTCAGTAGCCACACCCGTGAAGCTGTACGTCGGTCCCACTGAGAGACCTAGCTCCTCTTCACAGCCCTGCCCGAGGAGTGCATGGTTGACGTTGTCGCCACCACTGCTTGCGACCCGCGGTAGGTCAAGGGAGCATGAGGATGCCGACAAGAGTAGTTGCAGCTCCGCACGTGTGGCGTCCTGCAGCGAAGTTGTCGGGCGGTTGACAGGGGCCGCATTGGCGTCTCCCTCTTCTTTAGCATCGGGGGACCAGGAACTTTCTTCGCACTTGACGCTAAACGGCGCTGCAGAGACGACGGCGAGGCTGGAGGTCTTGGAGGATGTCACCGGCGAATGAAACCTGGAGGAGCGCGAGGAAGGCGCGTCGACGGGAGTTGTTGTTGGGGGCCTTTGATGGACCGGGGAGTTCGAACCGTGGCTAGCCCGCTTTCGGTCCTCAGTGTCCCTCCCCCGTCTGTCCACCTCTTTCTCCTCCCACTTGCCGAGGTATTTGGCTCTATAAGCGGCACGCAGCAACACTTGATCTTGTGCGCTGCGATTCATGATGGCACGTTGCTTGCACAGCAACTGCAACACTTGCAGACGGTTGTCAGCGAGCCGCTGCAGTCGATCTAGCTCCGCTCGCAGCTGCTGACGCACGCCTTCATGGGTGTTGTCCTTCAGTAACCGACGCAGGGCTTCGGTTGCGGCGCCGCGGTCATCGTTGCCGCTCATATTTGACCCCCGGTTGCTGTTGCCATCGCGAGTCTCTAAACGCACGCCACTACTTTCATGAATGCACTCATGCTCCTGCTCGTCGTTGTTCTCGCCCTGCTTCTTCGGTGGACACGAGTCTCCGAGGAGTGTAGTGAAAGAGGGGAGAGAGGGATACGTCAGCTCTTTTTCACCTGACGGCGGCACGGGAAGTTCTGCACCCTCCCCATGGAGGTTGTTTCTCTTCTTCGGCGGCGAGGTAACGGCCGACTCCGCGACAGTGTCCGATGAGAACGCTTTACTATCACCAGTGCTTCCTCTGCCACAGTCGCCACCACCGGGGAAAGGGTAGCGTTGCTGCGTCTGTGCGTAGTACTCCTTGAGGAGCGACACGATCGAGGCCACCTCTGGGCGCCGCGGTGTTTCATCCAGCCGTGTGGCGAGGTGGCACACGTCTCGAAGGAGTGCATCGTTTTCTGTGGCGGCGTTGTACTCGGCGGCCTCCTGCAGAGCACAGAAGTCGTCGAGGAAGGGAAGGAGGGAGTCGAAGAGAAAAGCGTCCCACTTTTGCTGTCGGTCGCGCGATGCGATGCCCATTCGCTTCCACACCGCATGTACGCGCTGAGTGACGTTGGAGAGCTGCTCCACCGCCGGAGCGACGCGCGGGTCAGTCTTGCCAATTGCGGCATCCATCGCGGAAGGGGGGAAGGGGGGGGGGTGCACACGGTTTCGATGCTGCACTTCGTGGTGCGTGTGTTTCTAATAGTCTGTGGAGTTTGCTTCTAAATTATATATGTGTGTGCGTGCGTGTCCGTTGGTGGTGTATGCCTTCTACGGTGAATGATGTATCACACGAGGGGTGGGTGGGTGGGTGGCGTCCAAGGCACACACGCACTTGCCCTGTGTGCTAGGAGAGACTCAAGTAATGAATTCGAGCTCCCCCTTCTTGTCTTCAAAAAACAAACAAGAGTGTTGCTGCCGGCAGTGTGGCATACTAGGGAAAAATAGACAACGGTGGTGGTGGCGCGTCCAGTTTACGCAATCAGCGATATGGAACGAAGAAGAGCAATGTGGAGTTTTGCGAAAAAAAACAGAAAGTGGGGGTGGGTGAAGAATGGGATGAGGGAGAGATGCGCTTCCTGATCCACAAGGATATCCGTGGCTGGGCGAGGGTGATGATGTAGCAGCAAAACCTCCTCCTCCTCTTCCAGAGCACAGCAGGTGTTGGCCAGCGACAGCAATGAAAAATAAAAAGACCGTTCATTTTGTGTTGGCGAGTGGGATGTGCGTGCGGTAATACACGACGCAGGTCCTCACGTTGGCTGAGTGATACTGGCCGACAGTTGTCCTCCCAGTTCCGCGAGACGGACATTTTTATTTGTGTTTCTTGTCGTTGGTTTTTCTGCGCGTCAAATGAGCAACAAAAGGGGGTTCGGATGCCCATGCGCGCCTCTGTGTGTTGCAGTGTGTGTGTGTGTGTGTGTGGAGGCGGTGGGTCGGGCGCTAGGGGGGGGGGGAGTTGTCGGGCAGATGACCCATCACTCCCATTCATGAAGTTGGCATGGAAGAACAACACAACTCTCCTTTGTTATGCTCTCCCCTCTTCCTCCGCTTCGTATTTCTTTTCGCCACGCCCCTCCCCCCCCCCCCCCACACACACACAGACGCGTATGTCCCTCCACCCCGTCAAAAAGAAAAAAAAACAGTGAAATAAGGTGAGAAAAAAGTAAAACAGGAAGGGTGAGAGTGGGGGGCACCACCTATTGCTCAACGTTTTGTTCATGATGTGATCCCGTCGTATTCGTTACGCATGCTCATCTCTCACGGCTTACCCCCCGCCCCCTGGAGCTCAAACACACACATACACACACGCTATACATCAAAGCGTGCGGCCTGGCTGATGTCCTATGCTTACTCAGCGGAGGCGGTGATCTGCTTTGGCTCGATCACGGTGATCACATCGGGCAGCGGTACCGACGGGCCGTTGCGACCAGTCGAGTCGCCGGGCAGCATGATCTTGACCTTGACGCCGATGCAACCGGCGCGCATGTAGCAGTGGCGGCAAGCGGAGTCGACGAAGGCCTTGTGGGCTGTACCGGACTTGATCATGTAGCCGTCGCGGAAGGTCATGCTCTTCGCGCGCTGGCCCTTGATCTTCCCACCGACAGTGACCTCACAGCCCTTGGCGCCAGACTCCATGACGTAGCGGATGATGCCCATGGCAGCGCGACGCACCTGAAGGTTGCTGAGGAGCTTGAAGCGGAGGGACTCCACCTGCGCCATCGCCGAGAGGCCGCGCAGCTCAACGCGCTCAACGTAAAGCTGGAGCTTGCCTTCCTTGTAGTTGAAGCGCTGCTGGATGCAAGCCGTCAGCTCGCGAATGCGACGGCCGTTCTCACCAAGCACCTCACGGGTCTTGGTCGCCTTGATGACGATCTCCGTGCGGAGCGTCGTAACGTGGTAGCTGACGCCGGAGAAGCCCTCCTCGGCCAACTCGCGCTTCAGAAACTCGAACAGCTCGGCGTAGAACACGCCGTCGCGGATGATCATGCGCTTCTTGGAGAGCGGGCCCATTTTCGCTGCAGTGAAGAGAAACGTGCACCTTTAGAGAACAAAAAAAGGCTTTTTCCCCCCAGCGAATGCACAGAGGGGGGGGGGGAGTGATGATGGTGGTGGTGGTGTCCATGCAGTGGAGTGTGTGTGTGTGTGTGTGTGTGTAGACGCGGTGGGAGAGAGGAAGAGGGTGGGGGGTTGGGTGGGTTAGGGAAGACAGGCAAATGTGACATGCACACGTACACACACACGTGCCAGTGTACTGCGTAGTGGAGGCATCGATCTACTCTCGATAAAAAAAAGTGCGATTTGGGCTTTGCCCTCTTCTTTTTCCCTTCAATCTTTTTTTTTTAATTGCTTCTGCTGCTGCTGCCGCTGGTGGTGGTGGTCGGGGGATATTTCACGACGGTGCGGGGAGAGGGTTACGATCTTCATGAGTTTTGATGGCAGCAGTAGAGACTGCGTCCACACAGAGAGAGAGAGACAGCCGCTCCCCTTCCCCCCGAAAAGAAAACACAACGGCAGGGGATTGTCGCTAGTGATTGAGGTCATCATTCTCTGGACAGTACACCTGACATCGCTTCAGCCGCTTAAGAACGGCATCAATGTCTGTATCGTCATCGGCAGCCTTCCCACGCGTCGGGGTAGCCACGCCAAAACTCCGTTGCACCTCCGCGGTGGAGTTTCCCCATCCATAGCGATGAGGAGAAGCACCGGTATTGGCAATGTCACCAGTGGTGGTCGCCACCACACTTGGTGGTGGTGTCTGTAGTGTGTCCGAGAGGGAGATGCTCTGTTGGCGTTGCGTGGTCGGTGGTGCATCCGATGAGGTCGGGCCTTGTGGTGCGTTGCTCGCGGCTTCCGCCAAGTGAGAGGTCGGCTTCCCAGAGAACCACCGGCTCCAGAACCCACCGTCCGCCTTCGATGTTACTTCATTAGCGTCCCGCCAAGCGGCGGCATCGTTTGTGCCCGCCTCCCGTGGGTTTCGCCCAAACGGGCTGAAGCGACGCTCCCTTTCCTCTTGCTGGGGGTGCTGCGCTTTTTTTGTTGCAGACTTCTCCCAGTCTGCTGCTGCCAGCTGTTCCTCGATGGTTGGCTGGTCCTCCATCTTGTTCGGGTACCCAGGGTGCCACCGACGCAGCACCACGTCAGGGGAGCAGTCAAACATATCCTTGCCGAGTCGCTCATTCACATCGTTGTGCATCTCACACAAGTAGTGCGAGACGGTGTGCTTGTCCTGGACGTTTGGTGGGTGGTTACGCACGTACTCCCGCATGTGGTAGGCGCACCAACTGCACGCATACACGTGCGCCCAAGAATAAATAAAGTTCTTCATTGCTTCTTGCTGAGCAGCGGACGGCTTATACGGGTACACGGCCGCCGAGGAGTGGAGGATGTTCCATCCCGACATGCCCAGCTCCATGGGAGTCGGGCACACACCCGGGATGGTGGTGAGGCGTTCTTGTTCTTCGGTGTCTGACATTATGGCTGAGAAATCACAGGGCAAGTGCAGCTTCTTCACGTTATAACGACAAATGCCGTTGGCCGCGTGCGAGCGTGTGTGTATGTGCCCGAGTTCACAGTCCGTTCTTTTTTTTTTTTTGGGGGCGGGAGGGGGAAAAGGAGAGGGGGGAGGTGCTTAGATGAGAGAGAGGGAGTGGGTGGTTGCCAGTAGAGGTGTGTGTGTGTGTGTGTGTCGGGGGGAGGGGGGTAATGGGAAAAAACCTTTTTTTTTGCGATGTCTTTCGCGATGGAGCGAGTCAACGAAAGCAGCGCAGACGGGAGTGCACACAAGGCAACACACCACCGTGAAGTATATATATATCAACCAAATGGGGAGGTGCGTGTGTGTGTGTGTGTATGCTTGGGGAGCGAATTTGGGGGGGGGGGATTGCGATGTAATACGCATTTGCACGTGCGCTCACCCAGCCCCCCCCCCCTTTGAATCGATTCTTCTTCCTCGTGGGTAGTGGCGGTTTTGGGTGTACGCTCAGGGACGATGACAAAGAGGGTCCTCCCCTCTTTTACCCCACCTCCACATATGCCGATCGGCCGGGTGTACAAACAAGCCAGGGAGAGGAGGAGGAGGGGGGGGAGGGAGGGAGGGAGGGAGAAGATCACGTAGATAGATGGAGGGAAGACGAGGGGGTAGAGGGCAGCTGTTCATTGACACTTCCCCCCCCCCCTCCCCCTCCCCCCGGTCTCCCTCCTTGTCCCACCTACTCGCCTTGAACCCCAAATCCCTCATTCTTCTGCTACGCTTTTTTTTTTGTACAGCATCCTATTGAATGGCCTTCATGCGTGCCATGAGCTCCTCCATAGACGCACCAGACGTATTGACGTACTTACTTTTGTCTTCTGGTGACGCCCTCTCAGCCTCCTGGCTCGCGTACGCGTACTCCAGGCCACAGTCACCCTCCCCACCGCCGCTCCGTAAAACCGTTGTGTTGTTGTTGCTTGCTGCTCCAGCAGGTGAGGGGCTGCGTCCAGTCCTCGCCTGGACGGCGAGCGAGTCCTTGCCTTCTGCCTCGACCGTGATGCCCCACTCGGCTGCGCATGCCTTTGCCCGAGCCTGGGCCGCTTGCAGCTCCTTTTGCGCGCGATCTGCACGAGCCTCGCGTCTGGCATAGAGCGGGTGCGCTGCCTCACCCATCATCAGCACCTTTGCCGCGTAGGCAGCCTGTCGCTCCCCGCAGACCGCGTTACGGCACTCCGGGTTCGCCTTCAGTTCCACACGGGGAAAAAAGTCGCGCATGGCGTCGTAGCCAACGTACTCGGATACTTCGCCAAACTGGAGAAGGTACTTGAGCGCGTTCTGCGCAACGAATCCAGCGATGATGCCCATGGTGGTCGGCAGAGAGGCCGCGCAGACGCCCTCTCGTTTTGCTTCTGGCAGGCCGGTGGCGACAACGAGGGGAGGGCAACACTCGTAACACGGGGTGATACCTGGCAACAGTAGCTGGATGTGTCCACTGACCGCGTTCTCGGAAACACCGCTCTCGATCCACGGTACATCGTACGTCAGACACGCAAGATTTATGGTGAGGCGTGCCTGAAAGTTGTCTACACAACACAGTAAGAGATCGATTGGTGAGTTGGGGTCGACTCCGCCCTTCGTCAGCGCGTCCGAGAAGCGCTGCCAATTCTCTGGCAGCGTAATATTATACGCGTGCGGCTCGATGACTGTGTCAGGGTTGATACTCTCGAGAGTGCTCTTGGCCGCTTGCACCTTCGTTAGCCCCTGCTGCTCAGGGCGGTAGAAGAGGCGGTTCATGTTGGCCAGCTCCACCGTATCGTAGTCGAAGAGAAGAATTTTGCCGATGCCGCAGCGCGTCAGCATCTCCGCCACGACGGAGCCGACCCCGCCCGCGCCAACGATGGCGACCGCCTTATCACGAATGCTCGCATAGTTCTCCACGATGCCCATTCCCTGAAGCGCCATCAAACGGCTGTAGGGGTTATCATCGCGCACCTCGGCGCTGATCCTCGGCACTGGTGGGGAACCAGAGGACATGTTTGGTGTGCGGGCGGGGAGGGGGGAGGGTAGGACCGCGGTGATGGATGATAGAGGTGAGGCCGAGATGACGGCGAACGGCTTGCGTCGGAGAGCAAGCAGACCAGATATCAGCGACTGTTCTCAAAACAAACTGTTCCCCATCCGAGTTCAATTGCGCGGGATGTCTGCGGTCTAACTTGAATAATGCAGAGACTTTTATAATATAAATGGCTGTTTTTTGTTTTACAGTGAGGCGATGATGACCAATGCTGTGGGGGTGGTGCATGTATAGGGAGTGGGAGTGGGGGTTGGGGGCTGCGTGCGTGTGGAGTGCAGAATGTGGCAGATGGTAACAACAAATAGGAGAAGAATACGGGAATAGAGGGAGGGGGGGGGGGGCAAGTCACGCGCTCGTATGCTGACATGAATCGTCCTGTTGGTGTGGGTGGGAGGAGGGGGGGGGGAAGGACAAAATAAAGCAGTGAATAGATACAGGGATGCCGCGCTTCACTTTAATCCTCAGCATTTGATGCGTCTAGCTCTCTCCCTCCCACCCCCCCCTTCATCACTGGCCGCCACGGTGGCAATTTGTGGATGCGTATTATGTTGTGTGTGTGTGTGTGTGTGTTTCTATTTTTTTTTAATCATCTGTACGAGTCATTTGAGGCTCACGTGTACGGTTTTGTGTGAGGAGAGGACGAAGGAAGATAAGAAGACGAGCAGGCAGCACTCGCGCCACTATGGCCACTCTCCCATTCACCCGTGCTCGTAGTGCCCTCCTCACTTGCCCATATATGTGTATGTATATATACCCCCCCCGCTCCCCCGAGCCCACGTCTTGCCGCACTCATCGAAATCACCCAGTTCAGTTTTGCGTCGGCCCTCGCGACATGGAAGCGACACAGCTGGCGAGGAACTCGCGGAGTTCAGCATCCTGCGCATACTCCTCTTCCGCTTCGTCGTCCACCTCGTTGGCGGAGGTGTAGGTGCGAACGAATGCTTCAAAGTCAAGTGGGTACATCGAGTTCAGAGCAGTGTTGGTGGTGGTGATGGTATGCGAGGTCGGGGCCAGCAGTGGCGTGGCAGTGACTCCCGTCGGGAAACCAGAGCTTGTGCGCACAGCGTCGGTATCAGTGCTGCGGATGCCGGGGGTATCCCCACCGGTCATGACCATAATCACTTCTGATGGCGACGCAGTTGATCGCGGCGTTGCGTATGCGAAGTCCGCGACGCTGTTGCTCTCTCGAGACAGGCGGGACGCCTGTCCCAGGGCTGAGGCAGCGGCACTGGCGCTCACAAAGCTGGCCTCCACGTGGGACGGGGTGCCGCTAGTGGTGCTGTTTCCAGTGCCTACTGGCGGCAGAGCATCGCCTTCCCCTTCTCCGTAGCCCGGCGTCGGCGTCGCAGGCGCCTCAGTTTGGGCGCCGCCAGCGCCTTTCGATGACCGATAGTGACTGCTGTGCCGAGGGGAGTTGACGGCGGAGCTGATGGCCGTTGCGATACTCGTATCTGCAACTCCCCCTACCGCATCGCTGGAGCCCGAAGCTCTTCCGCTATCATGCGGCGAGTCCAGCGCTGCCACGTGCAGGATGAACGAGACGAGCCCCGGGACAGGGACTGAGGGTGCACCGCTGGTCACCAGTGACGGGCGGGCAGCGGTGCTGAATGCCCCCCCCGATCGGTTTTTTCGCCTCGCGGCGTCGACGTGGATCGAAGGGTGGTGCTGTTCCACCTCCTCTGGCGTGATGCTCGCGATAATGATCGGTACTCCGCTCTCGCCTGTGAAGAGTTTCAACTGAACGCCAAGCTGCTCTGCCAGCCATGTAGCGTTCTTAAAAGGCTTCACTTCAAACGTTTTGCTTGGCAGTGAAACGAAGTCCACTGTGACGGTGGTTGTTGCTGCACACCCCGGTGCTGCGTGCAAGGAGTTGCGTCGCGGATCCTGCTGCTGCTGTTGGCTAGTGCTCAGCGCTGTTGGCGGCAGTTCCGACGGCTCGAACTCCATCTCCGTCGCAGCGCCGACCCCGTCTGTCACTGCTGCCGGGGCGGCGGGCTCGAAGAAGCGGAAGAGCGTGAAGGTGTGCTTGAAAGCGGTCACCACGGTGGAGCTACCGTCCGTGGCCCTGAGATCGCCAGGTGAAGCCGCAGCCGAGCCACTCTCACGATCGCTCGCTGCCGCTGCTGCCTGCCGCACCGAGCGCAGCTCCAGCCCGCCGCTTTTTGGCAGCGTCAACGCACACAGATTCGCACTGGATGGAAGCGAGGCGAGGAGGCTACCGTACGCGCGAGCTTCCCCGCAGACCTCGAAGCGGTAGAGCGACAGATTTACATCAATACTAGTCGGCTCCCCCTCCGCCAGACGAAGAAGAAACGTTTTTGTGAGATTGGGTCCGTAGGTGCAGTGCACGCGCACCAAGTCCGTCTCTGCTCGACCTTTCCACATATCGTCATCGGTGTGAGCGCGTTCCGTAGAGGCGTCGCCCCCTGCTACTGACGCCGTGTCAGAGGATGCCGCACTTCGGTACTGAAAGTCGATGCTTTGAACGCTGGTGTTGTTGTGCTGCCGAAGCACTGTCGCACCGAGTGTCTTGGTGAGGAGGCGCAAGTGTGGTTTTGGGCGATCGTCGTTGGTGCCATCCCACCCATTGTTCGCCGCCGCATCTGAGCTCACGAGGCGGCTGCCATTGTCGAGTCCGCTTTGGCGCGACGGGATCTCCAATAGGAAACGGTCGAAGCAGTGCTCATGCATCCACACCGCGATATGCCCACTGTGGTGGGGCGACACAGCGCTGATCTCAATGCCGTCGCTTAGCCCCACAATGTTTACGGCATCACCGAGGCGACTCACACATATGAGGGCGCTGAGAAACACGCGTATATTGGGGCCGCTGACGGTGAACTGAAAAAACATGAGGTTTTGCTTGCACTGGCAACGAAAAAACAAACAAACAAACGGTCGTGTTGCTAACGTCAGCTACTGTCGATCTCCTGCCTTGATAGGGAGTAGATGGGGGAGAGGGGGGGGGGGAGGGGGGGGGGGTCAGGGAGAGGAGCCGGGGGACAAGTAAATTCTGCTCATGTATGGATTTGTGTTTTTTTATTTTGTTCTTCCGCCACTGACGTTGGCGTCAATGTGTTTCTCTGGTTTTGTGCTCCGCCGCTCTGCGTATTCTCCGTGGTGATGATCGCCCCAATGCAAGTGACAAATACCAAGCCGTGAAGGGGCGGGGAGGGGGGAGGGGGGGGGGACAACAACAAGTAGACGCGTGGGTAGTCTTCCTCTCGCTGATCTGGGTCTCTTCTACACACGGGTGTCGGCGTGTGTGTGTTCTTCTAGCCTCCCTCCTTCGTTAATGCATGGCTACAGGCCGCATGAAGGGGGGAGGGAGAAAGGGAGAGACACGTGACAGTGCAGTACCGTCATCAAGAGGAGGGTATACATATGTGTGTGTGTGTGTTGGGAGGGAGGGGGGGGAGGGGAGACGGTTCCGATCGAGGAGGTGTAGGGTGTGAAGGCAGAGACAGGGGCAGGAGTAGGAGAGAAAAAAACCTAAAAGAATGCATCAAACAGGTGTGTGTGTGTGAGGTCAAAGCCGCAGAGTACGTCAAATACACAGATAAAGACACCGTACAAGTCCAAAAAATATATACGTTTTTTTTTTTAACTTGGGTGCTTGACTGCCCCCCTCACCCCTCTCCTACTTTTTTTTCCAGTTCAGGGATACACGCACATCCACGTCGACGTAGTGGTGGGGGAAGGGGGGAGGGAGGGTGTCGCAATGACTGATGTTCGTGCTGCTCAAGTGTATCAGGTATTCTCGTGGGAGAGGAGACATAGGTGTGTGTAGGGCTCACATAGGGCAAACATCGTGTGATCAGGCAAACACGAAGATGGAAGGTGCCGGGTCAATGAGTCCACGTAAGAGACTACTACTACTACTACTAGACATGACAAGTACGGACAGGGAGGGGGGAGGGAGGAGGCTGGTGCGCAGGTGACACCCATCCCCTCCCCCCTACACACAAACACACACACGTATATATATTATACGCACGTGGAAATCCTATGTGCGCCGACATCACCAGCCTTTGCTCAACACTTTTCCCTCTGGCTTGACTTCTGGGTTAGCTTCAGTTCGAGCGGAGGCCCAAGGCGCTTCGTGGCCGGCGAAGACAAGCGCTTGATCTCCTTCGACGCCAGGCCAGGATTAAGGAACTTAGGGCAGGTGATGCTGCAGTTGAAGATGTTGTGGCACATGTTCACGCGGTTTCCTGTGTCGAACATGCGCACACGTTCGTCAAAGTCGCGGTCGAGGGGCTCGACGAGCCAGCGGTACGCTTGCAACAGGACAGCGGGGCCCAAGAAGTGCTCACGGTTCCACCAGTACTGGGGGCATGAGCCGGTGCAAGAGGCGCAGAGCACACACTCGTACAGCCCCTCGAGCCGCAGCCGGTTACTAGAGTTGACTTTTTCCTTCAGGTACCACCGATTGACGGTGTAATTCGCGTTGGGTGCGCGGCGCGAGAGGAGGTGCATCGCTGTCTTACTGTTATCCTTGGCGGTGTAGAGCTGTGGTGTCTTGGTCGTCGAGTTCTTCACAAGGTAGCGGTACATGTACAGGGGGCTGCTGTAATTTGCAACCTGGCCGGCGAGAGGCGCGGACGGCATTTGGTGCGTGTCAGGAGTGCTTTTTTTATACGTTTCAGTGAGTGTGTGCGTGTCTGATACCGTGACGTCATCTATTGTATATAAGGTTGAGATGTGCAGATAAAGTTTTTTTTTTTTTTTTTGGGGGGGGGGGGGGGGAAGGGGCGAGCGACGACGCGATAGAGGGGGAGGAGGAGCGAGATGAGTGCACAGCGTGTTGAATTACCCAAGAATTCTCTCCACCGGGGTGCACGCTGTCGCATCGACTTGGGTTATCGCGCATCCGTTGCGGTATGCACCCCCCCCCCGGGTAGTACCAGAATGTCGGAGAGACATCAGGAAGGGGTGAAGTGCCGGATCCGTCCAACTTGTTTGAAAAAATAAAAATGCGACTGCATATCTCACACGGAGAGGGCGGGAGGGGGGGGGGGGCGGGGCGGGTCGAAGATTTGCTTCAACACAGTTTGCACACCTCTTGGCGATTTGGAATTCGCTTGTGACGACATTTTTAAAAGTTTTTTTTTTTGTGTGTATGCTGCCTTCCCCCTCACCCCCACCAAAAAAGGGGAGAGGTAAGAGGGGTGGGGTGGGGAAGGCATCATCCGGAAAGGCCTCCCGAACACACAAAAACAGACGAAAACGGGAAAAACAAAACAAAAAACCAAAGAAAGAAATGAGTGATGGGGGCGGGGGGAGGGAGGGAAGACTGGGTCATGCACACCAAAATGGAGTACATTCTTCCTTCTTGCCCCCTCTCCCCGTGCAGCTGTGCCTTTGTGTGTCTGTGTACGTGTCGTGGGGGTGGGCGGAGGTAGGGGGTGAAGCATCGACAAACGGCTTACCGAGGGGGAGGGGGGGGGGGCTTGAAGCGGCGTCGGCTCACTCACAGACATGCATGGACAAAAGTGTACAGTCGTGTGCAGAGGGGGGGGGGGGGGAGGGGGGGGGGGGGGCAACGCCTTGACCACGCCACCCCTTACCAGTTCCAGCGGTGTGGCATGTCACCCGGCTTCACCGTAAAGACAGAGCGCAGGTAACCGGCCTTCTCCTTGCCCAGAGGGTCTTTCTTGATAGCCTGGATGAGAGCGGCGTCGATCTTCTTCTGGAGCTGGGCGCGCGCGTCCGAGACAACGGTCTTCTTCTCTGCCTTGGAGGTCTTCTTGGCGGCCTTCTCCGCCTTTGCCTTCTGCTTGTCACCCATGAAGTCGCCCTCGCTCTTGACCGCCTTCTCCGCCTTGGGGCGCTGGAACACCTCAGGGGTGATGAGTGCGGTGTCAACGCTGGAAACGTCGACCTTGGTGCTCGTGGCGATCACGTAGCGGGAGTCGATACGACGGATGGGGACACCGTTGTACTTCATTGGACCAGACACAACTAGCGGACCGTTGTGCGGCAGCTGCTTCAGGATCACAGCGCGACGACCGCGGAAGCGGCCAGCGAGGATGATCGCGATGGCGCCGGGAGCACAGCTCTTGCGCAGAGTTGTGTACTCGGGGCTCTTGCGCGACACCTTCTTCGCGGCCCGCCTCTTCGTAACGGACTTGGCGGCGGCGGCGGCGGCGGCCATGCTTGGAAACACTGTGGGGCTGGGCGGGGGGGGAGGTGATACTGGTTGTGCGCTAGTACCTCACTCTGTAATATGGTGTTGTTGTTTGGGTGTAAATCCCCGCATGAGAGTGGCAGGCAAAATGTTGATGTTGACGGAGGGGAGGGAAAAAGTGGAGGAGACACGAAAACACTCGTTTTTGTTTTCTTGTTGGCGATGTGTGTGTTGCGTGTGCGCGTCACATAACGCCTGGGGGGGAGGGGAGGGGACATCACCAGATGTGTGTTGGGGATAAAATAGATGATAAAACATCCTCCACTAAAAAAAAAAACAAATGAATGCAAACGCGTAAAAGAGGCGGGGGGACACTGTGAGTGGGGTGGTGGCGAGAAATCCAATCCTTCACCCTGTCCCTTCCCCCCTTCCCTCCCCCAGCCACCTCTCTCTCTTTTTTTTCTCTCTCTCTCTCTCTCTGTGTGCGCGCGCGCTTACATCAGATAAACAAACCGTATATCACCTGATCAGAATCCGCTACTACTAAAACAAATACAAACATGTATATATATGTATCTCCGTCTGTGTGTTAGTGCGTCCTTTTTCCTCCCTGGTCCACACACACACACACACACACACGTATATATATATATAAATAAAAATAAACATCCCCCCTCTCTCTCTCGTGTACATACATATATACGTACATATATACAACAGAAAAAGAAAATTGTAATATTAAAAAAGAGCATCACGGAAAAAACAAATATTTGATAAATAAGCATAAAAATAAAAATAGCTTAGACAAGGAGGGGAGGGGGAGGAGCGGGTAGACACACACACATACCGCCTCCTCCTCCTCCCCCGCCCCACATATAGACACAGACGGAGAACTCACCACTAAAGCCGACGGTATATATCACGCGAAAAGCGCAGAGGAAGAATTAAATAAAAAAAAAGGAGAGAGAGACCACCAACAACCGAACTTCAACGAGCGTTTTGATTTGTGCTAGCGACTGCATCATGTGCATATCACGTACGAGGGTATGGGTGAGAGGGGGAGGAGGGCGAGGATATTTGCCTCTCTCGGTGTGTGTGTGTGTGTGTGTGGAGGGTGGGTGGTGATAGGAGCGGGTCGCCGAGGGGGCACAGCGAACAGAGGGGGGAGGGGGAGAGAGAGACGTTCATGGCTTGCTCGCAAGAGTATGCCACATGTGTAAGAATAGGCGTGTCACATCGAGTCAGCTCGCCGATAACCGTGACAGGGAGCATCCCTCCCCTTTCCTCCACCTTTACACAAATATACAAAAGAAAACACACACACACAAAAAAAAAAAACTGGCGTTTACATCGTGGAGATGTCACGCAGCCCTCCTCCCCCCCTCCCTCCCCGACCAAAAAAAAAAAGCGATAAAGAGAGGAACAACCGCAGAGAGGGGGGAGAGGGAGAGAAAGCTTCAATCACCCTGAAGGGTGATAGAGGAGGAGGCAACCGAAAAAGTGGTGGTGGTTATAGAGCAAGCGCGTGCGCGCGCGCGTGGGGGGGGGGAGGAGGGGGGGGGGTGCAACTCCATGATCTCGGTTATCTGCCCACGAATGTGTGCTCTACGTTCGACACTATTTGCCTGCGTTAGCGTAAACATCTGTCATGTAGCGGAAGAAGTCGAACTCGTTGCTGTCCACGCCAGTTTGGTACACGTAGCGGGAGGCAAGCCACATTGCGCAGATCGCGTGCTGGTAGTTCTCCGGCACGCGCTTCAGCATCACGTCCACTGGCACCACCTCCTTCAGCGTCTTTGGTGCGTATTGTTCCATCACGTAGCGGACCAGCGCAGGGTTCTGGAAGATGTCACTGCTCAGCATGTTTTTGCGGATTTGCACGTTCTTGCGGCTTAGCGCATCCGCGATGAGCGTCTTGGACTGCTGTGGATCCTTTTCCCACTCGCGCCAGATGGCCTTGAACTCGAGCTTTGCGTTCTCCTCGATTCGGTCGAGGATCTCCTGCACATACTTCTTGTAAAACTCGGGTGCATCCGTGGCGCTCTTGGCGGACATGTACTTGGCGTGCTCCTCGTCCGAAAGGCAGAGCCCGGCAAACACCTCCAGCGAGGAGGACGTCACACCTCCCTTGTTCGCCGATGCGTCTTTGATCAGTGTCACGCCGCACTTCTCGAGGGCCAGGCGAGCGTCCTGCGAGATGAACAGGTTCGCACCCTCCACAATGATCTTGAACTTGAGTTGATCCGGCGATAGGCTGGCATACTTGCCTTCCAGCATGGCCTCACCGTTCGCGTCCTGGACCTTGAGAAAGTTGCCTACGTTTTCGAGGGTGACGCTGCGTGGGCGGCCACCGCACGGCACGAAAACGTCAGCGTCCGAGTACTTGAGAAAATGAAAGTTGTCACGCAGACGAGCGCCATCCTCAATCATGGTGCCGTCGGGCAGCGTCACGTTCTTGTCCTCTGTCAGCACCAGAAAGCCCTCCGGCGACAGCTTGCTGCGATCGAACTTGTGCAGCGGCAGACGGTGGTGCGCTAGGCGGGCGAGCTCTTCGCGGTTGATGCCCCGCGGGTCATGCAGCGAGGCCGAGATATCTACCATACCGACCATCATCTCTTTGCTGCGCAGCAACTCGTTCGAGCCGAGGTCGCCGTCCGGGCCGCCCGTCTGGAACTTGCGCATCTCCGACTCCTTGAGTCCAAGCTTCTCGTAGATGGATGTCACGTAGGCGCGCACGCTATGCGTCGTCATGCCGTACACATCGTGTGGGATGCCGCCAAGCTCAGGGTCCTTGCCAGTCGTAAAGGACTTCCATGCCTTGTAGCCACGGCCTTTGCTGTAGAGCGCGCCAGCAGCCGGGAAGGTGCCGGCTGTGTTCTCATCCGGGCCCAGAAAGATGATCTCCTCCGATTTGAGCCCGTCCACGACACCCGTCTCACCAGGGATGATGACATCAAGCAGGGCGTCGACATACTGTAGGAAGATGTGCTGACAGCGCACCTCATCGAACTGGTTCAGGTAGCGGCTGGAGACGAGGATGGTGCCCTTGCTACCGCCTTCCGGGATGTCTTTGTTCTTCAGCAGCTGCGTGTAGGCCAGGTTGTAGTTCTCCTGGAAGACAGAGCGCTTGTTTTTGCGGTAGTTGCGGTCCTTGGAGATGATCATGCGCACACCACCGCGTGCGATGTCGGTGAAGCGGATGTGGAAGCCGCGCCACTGCCCGCCGGCAAAAAGAAAGATGCCGTGGGGCACATACGGGAACTCGAGGTCTTTCAGAAACTCCGGGTTCAGGCGGAAGGCGAGTGCAGCCTTATCGGTCTTGCAGAAGTTATGCTTGATGATCACCTCGTTGAACTTGAGGAAGCTCATGAACAACATGCGGTCGTAATCGGAGCGGTCGTCCTCACGCAGGCGATGCGTAATCTTCGCCGCAATGGAGGCTCGACGCTCGGGGGTCGAGCCGAGTCTGAAGTCCTCGTAGATGAGCTTCACGAACTCCGGATAGAGGGCGATGACGGAGCCGGTGTAGCGCTCCGACATGACCTCTTGCGTCAGCGAGCTTCGAAGATGGTTGAGCCGGTTCACACCGTTCGGCTCCTTCGCCAGGATTGCTTTGAGGTGACGATAGTCGTCTGTGGTCGGGCTCGGAGTGAAGTACATGGCGAAGATGACGGCGGCGTCAATAAACACCGCTTCCTCGCATGACAGCACGCCGGACTGGTGCAGGCGCGTCATGGCATTGTAGGGGCGGTTGGGCAGAAGTCCGACCAACGAGGCGCGCTCCTCTATCTCTGCAGCCGTTGCGCCGCGGATATCGAAGTTGTAGACCTGCACCCCGTTCGAGAAGCTGTGAGACACGCTCATCATGACCTCCGCTCCCGCGATTTCCTGGAAGATGGCCAGCAGCGAGGCGACGTAGTTTGTTCGCTCGACCATGGTGGCCATCGTAAAGGACACACGCTTCTTCTCTACTTCTTCTAAATGGAAGACCGGGAACACGGAGCTGAGCTGGCGGTGAAGCAGACCGCGGATTATCTTGCCTTGCTTGTCCGTGATTTGCTTTTCGGCGGTCTTTGTGGGAAGTGCAGGGCTTTTCGGGTTGACGTGCACGTAATCGCTCTGACTCTCGGAGAAGGGCTCGATGGAGGCAGAGTAGATGACGATCTTGCGGTCTTCGCTAACGTAGTGATACGTGTTGCTGCCAAGGTTGGGATCCTCGTTGAGCGAGACAAAGTGCGCCATTTTACGCACCATACGCAGCTTTGTCTCAGGCTCGTTGTGGCAAATGTAGAAGGCGGTGAGGTGATTTTCGTGGACGTACTCAAAGGAGTCGCCCATGCGAAAGCGTGCCTCCGCCGTCAACAGGCCCTGCACGTGGGCGATGATCTCCGCCTGCGAGAAGTTGCGCAAGTAAGTCGACTTCTCGAGGCCGCTCACGAAGGCGTTTGCGAGGGACTCCACGATCTTTTTGTCAAACACTTCCTGCGTTGTCACAGCCTTGATAATGGCGTTGCAATCGACTGGGGGAACCCCAGCAGCGGAGGAGCCACAGCGACGCGCGATGGCGAGCGAGGTGAAACCAGGAGGCGACATGGCGCTGACGGCGCGGTTGATCGGACGGGCACAGCCCCGGAGGCCGGCCACGGTCTGAAAGGCAGCATAGCGCATCATTTTCTGTTTTTTTTTCTTTTTCAATAAAAAATTTGGCGGTGGGCGTGGTGGTCGTTTAATGTTGATCTTGGGCCTTTTGTGGTTGCTGTGATCGATGTGATGGACAAGTTAAAGTGAGCCGAGTAAGGAGAAAAAGTGAGTGTAGGGGAAGAGGAGGAGGAGGAGGGGAGGGAGGAGGGGGGAGGGGAGGGACACACGAGACGTTGCGGGCGACAGCGAGACCAAAAGAAGGCCTGAAACAAGGTACACGAGGACAAAGGAGAGGGATACACGTGAGGCGATATGAAGAAATGCGCGCGTGTGTGTGTGTGTGTGTGTTATGTGAAGGGGAAGAAAACCATAAAGTCGTTTTGCGTTTTAGTGGTCGCAGAATAGGGAAAGCTAATATATATAATATCGAGTTGGGGGAGGCCCAATGACAGCCAGACAGACGGACACAGAAATACACACACACAAAAAAACAGAAACAGGAATCGAGCGACGAACTAGTGATATACTCTACCTGAATAGAGAACTGCTTCAACGTTTTTTTTTTGTTTAAATCGTGTAATTTTTTTCTTCCCTGCAACGGGATATTTTTTCGTTTTTTTTTTTTGCGTGCACACATGTGTGTACGTGTGTGTAGAAATGGTGGTGGTGGTGGTGGGGGAGGGAAGGGAAGGGGGGGGGGGGGAGACGTGACTGTGTGTGTGTGGAGGAAAGACGTTGAGGGTGTACGTGAACCCCTCTTAACGTA
This sequence comes from Porcisia hertigi, assembly GCF_017918235.1. Classification (NCBI taxonomy): domain Eukaryota; phylum Euglenozoa; class Kinetoplastea; order Trypanosomatida; family Trypanosomatidae; genus Porcisia; species Porcisia hertigi. Next base: position 443,025 of record NC_090574.1, read on the forward strand.
ACAACACATACACATTACATGTCTATGTAGAGGATGGGGTTTGGTATGCACGTGTGTCGAGGGCGCCTGACACTCACTTGTGGAGCAAAAATTTTTTTTGAGTGTTGAAAGGAGGGGGAGGGGGGGGGGTAGGGTTAACCTCTCGACTCTCTCCTGTATTAGGTGTCACATACATATATATATATATACACACATATATATATATATTATGGGAAAATGGGGTGATGGGCCTCCTCTCTTAATATCTGTGCATATAAAAGTTACACGACTCCATCCACAGGAAACCACACGTTCCCGTAAACCAAAAACCGCAGCGATGGCCACCTCCCCTTTTTTTTTTAAACGGCGTCCCCCCCTCCCCCCCTCCTCCCTCTCCCCCACCCCCCACCCACCCATCCCACACAACGACAGTGTGGGCACGCCATCGTCTGCCAAGTATTCTATCACACAGAGATGGGGGAGGGAAGGGGGCGGGGGAAAGAGAGAGAGAGGGGGGGGTGTGAACAGTGACAGGGCAGCACGTGTTTATACAGGGGGGCGTACAAGTGAGGAGTTACGACGTGCGGCTCATCACCATCGACAACGCCCTCTCGAGTGTGTCGCGCGCCGGTGAGTGGTGCAATTTGTGCAACGACTTCATCCCAAGTTGGCAGTGCTCGTCTGCGCGGTGCATCGCCTCGGCCACTGCGCCTTCTTTCTCGATTTCCTCCAGACAGTACTCCACATCACCGGGCTCGGTGAAGAAGCGGCGCACCATCTCATTGACCTTTGTGTTGCGCCGCGCTACGAGGAGCACTGGCATCGTCGCGATACCTTCCTTCATGTCCGCCAGCTTTGGCTTCCCTAGTGTCTTCTCGTCCCCGGTGATGTCAAGGCAGTCATCCGCGATCTGAAAGGCGATTCCCAGGTGTCTGCCAAAGTCGAAGGCCGCCTGCTCGAGGGCTTCGTTACCTGGATCGACGAGCACTGCCGTGGAGGCGAGCGAGTTCGAGATAAGAGACGCCGTCTTGCAGAAACTCTTTTGCTCGTAGCGTGGGATATCGAAGCAGCCGTCCATTTGAATTAACTCACCAGACGTCAACTCTTCCAGGGCCGTTGTCATGAGTATGACGATACGCGGCACCTGCAGCGTTGCAATGTAGAAGGAGGCACGGGCTAGCATGTAATCACCAGCAAGCACAGCACGCTTAGCGTCGTAGACCTTGTGCAACGCCAAGCATCGACGGCGCATGTCGCTATTGTCGATGACGTCGTCGTGCACAAGCGAGGCTGTGTGGATGAGCTCCGTGACCTCTGCCAGCCGTAGGAAGGGTAGGATGGTGCCCGGAGTGACCTCGTCCAGAGACCCGATGGGCTCCTCGAGTAGACGTGCACTCACCGCGGGTGGCAGCATTGCATGTGCCATCAGAATCACTAGAGCCGGCCGCATCATCTTCCCTCCCGCAGCCAACACATACTTGCTGGCATGGTCGAGCACCTCATTATTTGTGTTCGTCACGAGAGAATGAATGTGTTCCTTCACAGCGGTCAGTTCGCGGTTCACTGAACCGAAAATGTGGCCCTCCGCGGCGCGAGCTTTGTTCGCTTGCGTCTGTGTTGCCGCACACAGCTGCGCAAAAAAGCGACGCATCATTACCTGGTCTCTGTCTCTTCTATATACATATAGTAGTACAGAGAGATGTGGGCTTGTGAGGTGCGATTGTCGACACGACACGACACACACACACACACACCGTAATCACCACCACCCTCTTTCTCCTGCTCCTCGTCTCCCCCCTTCCCTCGGGCTGTGCAAGAGTTGCGTGCCTTTCCCTCTCTGCTCTCTGCTCTCTCTCTCCCCGGGATCTAAACGCAAGCTTAAAGAATGACACACACACACACGCGTAGACGCAGAAGAGAGTTGATAGAGATTAATGACAAGTTACAAACACTCATACGCAGTAAAGAGAAAGAGAGAGGGGGAGGAGGAGGAGGAGGGGAGGGGATAAGGGGAGGGGGAGGGGGAGGGAGGGAGGGTGGTGGTGACAGCAATGACTGCAACAGCCGTATTTAATCATGGAAACAGAACAACACCAAATTAATCACTGTAGGGAAGATGGAGAACAGGGGGAAGAGAGAGAGAGAGGTGAGGATGAGAACAGTGATGGGCAGAGGAGATATGCGATGTCGTGCCTGATTTGCTGGGGGAGGAGGGGGGGGGTGTCTCGTCTTGCGTAATGACACCGTTTACGATCTCCTCCCCGTTTGTTGTGTTGCTGTTTTTTTTTCCCCCTCCTCCCTCCTATTGAGAGAGTGGTGGCCGGAGGCCCCCCCTCCCTCCCAATGCAGATGTCGACGAGGGAAAAAAAAACGTGAAGGGGAGGCACAGGGCGGTATGTACGTGTGTGTATTTGTTTGGGTGGGGTGGATGGCAGAAGGCAGGGAAATACCTCAACCGCTTTCGCACAAGCCCCTCCCCCCCTTTTATATATATGTATATGTATATATATAGATTTATTGATTCCGGAGAATCGAGGGAGCTGCCTTGCTGTGCTTCCCTTTTCAACCTCTAAACAGAAAAGGGGGAGAGTCGCTCACAGTATTTACGGGTCTCTCCCCTCCCCTCCGCCCGCTCAAAGACAAATCGCATGGACATACGTGGTGTCCATTGCACCAATGCGAGTATATCAACCAAAAGGCTCGCCTGATCCTTGTCCCATCAGAGACGTTGCTTCTTCTTCGCGAGCTTGTTGAACTGGAAGCCGCCGCCGTCGTCGTCGTCCTCGTCGTCGTCCTCATCCTCACGAAGACGAATGCCATCGTGTTGCTGCTGCGGTTGTTGCCCCTCCACTTCAGCGAGTGCCTGCATCTCACGTTGAATACCTTCGTTACTGATTACAGCACTCGCGAAGACGCCGCCTCGCACAGCAGGTTTTCGTCTACCGCCTACAACACCGTCTCCATCGTCATCGCCGTCGTCACCAACGGCTTGCCCGCCGACACCTCGGTGTCGTTCTGGCTTCTCCCTGGACGATGGCGGGGCCGTAGGGTCAGCGGAGAGCGCCGCACCCCCACTACCCCCACCCCCTGCGTACACCGAGGCCTCTTCTACGGATCGTAGCAGCTGCTCGTCTGCCTCGAGGTCCTCCACGGTGATGTTCAGCCGTGTCGCGGCACGCTCGCGCAGTCGTTGCTGCTGCTTCGCCAACTTCTCCTGCTCTCGCAGTTCCCGCTCCAGTCGAATCCGCTCCATCCGCTGCTCCCGCGTTTCCCTCCGTTGTGCATGCGCAGCGAGCTCGGCTGCCTTCTGCTCAAGCAGCTGGCGCGCTTTCTCTGCCTCTGCTGCCTCGAGCGCTGCCTGGCGGCGCTCTTCTTCCGCCGCCTTTGCCCTCTCTTTTTCTGCCAGCTCCACTGCCACCTCCTTCGACGCCTTCTGCATCGCCACGGCCAGGTCCATCACGGCATCGCTGATACCGCCGCTAGGGTCGAGTCGATCGTCCTGCTGCTGGGCTAGACGCTGCTCCACTGGCACAATGAGCTTCTTCCGATTTTGCCAGCTGCTCACGCAGAAGGGCACCACCACTTTTCGGGGATTAGATGAGGCCGGGCCGCCGCCGCCGCCACCAGCGCGGTGCTCCGAGACTGCTGCCAACATCATCGAAGACGACGTGCTAGGAGCCAGATGGTTGAGTGTGTTGCCACCGTCATCTGCCTCGTCTTTGGTGTTTTTGCCGCCGCCGCCGCCGCCGCCGGAGCGCAGCAGTAGTGCGTCTGTAAAGTGAGACTTCTTCTCTTTAGTCGGTGAGCGCACAATGGGACCTGGGTCCCTTGATGTCCCATCGAGGCTAGCCGAGCCACCGCCTGCCGCCGTGATGGTCAACGCAAGTGCCTGCCCGTTCGGCTTGTTCGACGCAGAGCGAAGACGCCTCTGCACGGCGAGACTGTGGCTGTCGAACACTTCTGTTTTCTGACGAGCAGCCGTCAGGGTCTCTTGCAGCACCAATGCGGTGCGTGTCGTCGTCTCTTCCGCTGTCTCTCCCGCCGTAAAAAAAACATCTGGGGCTGTAGTAGCTGAGATAGCACAGCTGGGCGCTAAGGACGTTTGCGGAACGACAGTCAGGGCATTCGACGCAGAGGGTGATGAAGGTGAGTACGCTGGTGCAAGTGGGCCGCCCTTGCCGCTGTGGGTAGCCCGCGCGGCACCCGCAAGGCTTGGATGGCGATGAGCTGTCGTCTCTAGAGGGGCTTTGGTGTTTGTCGACTCCGAGGAGAGAGCTGCGACGGCGGCGAGCACCATGGCGGGTGCGCGTTGCTTGCCCATGCCGTGCGGGTACTGAATAAAGTGACAGTCCGCGAAGGATCCGCCATCGTAGAACTGAAGGCTCATCAGCGCCTCTGTGTGTGTGTGTGTGAGCGTGTGGTTTTGTTAGTCTCTCAGTGGCTTGGACCCTGTTAATGGTCTTTACGATGCGGTACCGCGCTGAGACGCCGCAGTCATCAAATAAATAACGCACACGACTTGGAAACGCTCTGCGTGTAGAGACGTCTTGTAATGCAGGAGGACTATGGGCTCGATAACGAGAAGAGAGGCGGTGGTGGTGGTGGTGGTGGTGGGGAGGGAGGGGGAGAGGGGGGGGGGCAAGGGGACAGGATACAGTAGAGGACATATCTGCAGGCGCTTGTACAGCATTACATATACTAGCGCGCGTGTGTGCTCATCCGATCGCGGTTAGCCAAATGGGGAGGTTGGTTTCGGAGTGGGGGGGGAGGAGAAGAGGGAGGGGCAGCTCGCAACTTGAGAACGAGGAGAAGCGGCCAGTGGCAACGATAGTCCCCCTCCCTCTGCGCTCGACACCCCCCCAATGCGCCTCCTCCTTTCCTTCCCCTCTCGGTGCTGTTTGTGTACCATCGGCGCTGTCCGTGTTTACAAAAAACATCTCGCATACCTCCCCTGGCACTGGCCGCATCGACAGTAATCTGCAGGTGATGCGTACAGCTTCGTCAAAAGCACAAACGCAGAGAGACGAACAGACAAGTGTCTTGGTGCCGCCATGATATGGAGGTCGGGAGGGTTACGACGACGACGACAGGAGGAAGGGGGGGGGGATGAACGAGCTTTGTTGCGTTGTTTATCATGTGTCCCACTTCCAAGTTTCCCCGCACACGTGCAACGGTCACACACACACACACATACACACATACACACGCGGATCAACACAAGGATATCTATATATGTCTATATATATATGCATCTATATATATATCTATACGTGTAGAGGTGCGTAGAGTAGCAGAGGGATTTCATCAAAGTGCGTCGCCCTCATACCCACCCACACACACACTCGACGTCGTAATCGCTGTCCAAACGCCGCACCGAATAAACACAGCGACCACTGTAGTCTTATCCCCAGACCACTACACGCGGTATCACGGCGCACACAAGGGCGAGGGAGGCAAGGATGAGGAAGATGAGGAGGAGGGGTAGTCACACGGCGGCAGCGCGCCCGTATCCTTTTCATGCGCCAAAAATCAAGGCCATTGAACCCCCACACGACACCTAAAACAAAAATATGTACTATACAACATGCATGAGGGATGCCGGACAATCTGGTGGTCTGACAGGAGTGGGAATGGTGAACGCAGTATGGCGGACAGGCAAGAAGTGTTCGCGAGAGACGTCATATGCCCGCGCGTGGATTCAGAAAAACCTCTACGACGACCAACGCCTCTGCCTCCTCTCTCGAGAGGCATCGTCCACACAACACCCCTTCCCTTCTCCTTTTAATCTTCTCCCCCTTTTTTTTCTTGGTCACGCGTCCTCGCTGCTCGTCACCAACGTACTCTTCCCTTTCCTCCCATCACCCCCCCCAAAAAAAAGGCCCACGTGAGTCTGTGTCTCAAGGATGCAGTGCTACAAGCGCACAACAAAGTGTAGTCGAACACTCTCCTCGCTGTGTCGTGGTAGGTGCGCACCGTTCAAAAAAAAAAAACGGGAGTACGCGTGTGGAGGGAGGCCAGCAGATACATACAACACTCCATAGATCCCCTCAGAAGGGGAAAGGGAAAAACCGCTGGTAGTACTGCATGACCAGCCTGGGATAACACGCATCAATCTTGCGGTGCAGCATCTGCGGTCTCCTACAACTTGCTGAAGTAGCCCTCCACGGACGCCTTCGGCTCCGGCTTCATCGTGGCGTCGCCCTTCTTCCAGTTCGCGGGGCACACCTCACCGTGTTTCTCCACAAACTGGAAGGCCTCCAGCAGACGCAGCACCTCCTCCACGTTGCGGCCCACCGGCGTGTCGTTGACGGTGAACTGCCGCAGCGTGCCCTTGGGGTCGATGATGAAGACGCCGCGGTAGGCAGCGCCTTGCGTCTCCTCCAACACGCCGTAGGAGCGCGCGATACAGTGGGTCTTGTCGGCCAGGATCGGGATCTCCATGGCGCCGAGGCCACCCTTCTTGCGGTCCTGCATTGTCCAGTTCAGGTGCGAGTACTCGCTGTCCACGGAGCACGCGATGACCTCACATTGGAGGTCTTTGAAGCGCTTCACGTTATCAGAGAACTGAATGATCTCCGTCGGGCACACAAAGGTGAAGTCGAGCGGGTAGAAGAAGAGCACGACCCACTTGCCCTTGTAGGAGGCGAGGTTGACCTTCTTGAAGGTGCCGTCGGGCATCAGCGCCATCTCATCGAAGAGAGGCGCCGGGTGGTTGATTTTGGCATCACCGCAGGACATGATTGCTGCTGTGGGAGTGGGAGTGGTGTATGGGTATGTGCTGGGGAGTGCAGATCGAGAAGAGAGTGCGTAAAGGGGAGTGTAGGTGAGAGTCAGAGCGAGGGCGGAGGTGATCCTACGATGGGTAAAGGCGGACAGGAGGAGGGGGGCAGCGTTGGGGATTAGGAGGGAGGAGAGGAGAGGGGCGTGGATGGATGGGGTGACAGGTACGGTTAGCAAGGGGACGTAGGGACATGAGGATCAAGCCGTCTGTTGTACGTGTGTGTGTGTGGGGTGGGGTGGGGTGGGGTGGGGAAGCCGGGTAGTGGTAGCCATGGTGGTGAGAACTAACATCGTGTGTGTGTGGACAACGACCCCCTGTGCGTGGCTGAGTACATACCGGATTGCGTGTGGGAGAGAAGTCAGAGGAGGATGCCCCCATACACGCACAATCACAGGAGAGAGGCCTTGGAGACACCCGAGGAAATCGGTCATGTGCTCATCGCTATCGGCGGTTCTCGGTCCTGCACCACAAATGAAAAGAATGACAAAAAACCAGGAAAAAAAGCAAAGGCAAAGAGACCTACAGAGATATACACAGACACACACACACACGCACACACACTATGGATGGAAGGAGGCCTCTCCCCCCTCGTTTGCGCGCGCGCGCGTGTGTGTGTGTGTGTGGTGAGGCTTCTTTCCCATGCCTCGCACTTTTTTTTTCACTCGTGCGCTAACCTGGGGGAGACACAAAAAAAACAAAACAGGTAAAAAGTGGTGGCAGGAGGGCATTTGTACCCTGCTGTTATGCAGGAACGGGCCCGCGCGATGGAGGTGGGGGGGGGGGGAGGGGGATGGTCGGAGGCTGCGAGCAAGGAGGAGGTCACAACCGGTGAAAGGCGGAGGGTCTGCCAGATGACAGCGGTATGCGTGCATCTGCAGAGCGCCTGGCAGGCTCGCACCCACCACGGCCCGCTCATATATATTTTGGCGTCTCCATCATCAGCATTTCTTCTTCTTCTGCCTTCCACCTGTCCAGCAGCGGCGGGCGCGGTGACACTCTGCCCTGCCATGCTCTTCGCTCTCTAGTGCTTGCTGAAGTAGCCCTCCACGGACGCCTTCGGCTCCGGCTTCATCGTGGCGTCGCCCTTCTTCCAGTTCGCGGGGCACACCTCACCGTGTTTCTCCACAAACTGGAAGGCCTCCAGCAGACGCAGCACCTCCTCCACGTTGCGGCCCACCGGCATGTCGTTGACGGTGAACTGCCGCAGCGTGCCCTTGGGGTCGATGATGAAGACGCCGCGGTAGGCAACGCCTTGCGTCTCCTCCAACACGCCGTAGGAGCGCGCGATACCGTGGGTCTTGTCGGCCAGGATCGGGATCTCCATGGCGCCGAGGCCACCCTTCTTGCGGTCCTGCATTGTCCAGTTCAGGTGCGAGTACTCGCTGTCCACGGAGCACGCGATGACCTCACATTGGAGGTCTTTGAAGCGCTTCACGTTATCAGAGAACTGAATGATCTCCGTCGGGCACACAAAGGTGAAGTCGAGCGGGTAGAAGAAGAGCACGACCCACTTGCCCTTGTAGGAGGCGAGGTTGACCTTCTTGAAGGTGCCGTCGGGCATCAGCGCTATCTCATCGAAGAGAGGCGCCGGGTGGTTGATTTTGGCATCACCGCAGGACATGATTGCTGCTGTGGGAGTGGGAGTGGTGTATGGGTATGTGCTGGGGAGTGCAGATCGAGAAGAGAGTGCGTAAAGGGGAGTGTAGGTGAGAGTCAGAGCGAGGGCGGAGGTGATCCTGCGATGGGTAAAGGCGGACAGGAGGAGGGGGGAGGGGGAGGAGGGGGGCAGCGTTGGGGATTAGGAGGGGGGAGAGGAGAGGGGCGTGGATGGATGGGGTGACAGGTACGGTTAGCAAGGGGACGTAGGGTCATGAGGATCAAGCCGTCTGTTGTACGTGTGTGTGTGTGTGTGTGTGGGTGAGTTGATGCGACGGGGGGAGTTGAGGAATCGCTGGTATGTCCCCCAGCTGAAGGTGTGCCTAGCGGTGGGGCAGACACATGTGTAGCCCAGATAGAAGAGTTCGTCCCCGTGTCGTGCGCTTCGAGATTGTGGCTTTCCGATCCACAAAGAGGCGATAGGTGGCGATCTCGTTAGTACCCTGTGCAGCTGGCGCTCAGTTGACGAGCAGGGTTCAGCATACGTTTTTTTTTTTTGTACACGCGCGTTGGATGACTACGAGAACAAAGTCAAGGATGTCAGGACCATGTTCGAATGCGCTGGTCTGGGTGCCCCCGTCGTGCTCAGGGGCGGCCCTCTCCACGCAGGCCCCTGAAGTCGAGGGAGCCGCTGCGCGGAATGTGCGCTGGCGCCTCGCGCTCTAATTCCAGCGACTTCAAGTGCGGCATCTCGCTGGTCATCGAGTACCCCAGTGACGTGGGCAGCGGAGGCGGTGCTGGCACCGGTGATGCTGCGGTGCGACGCGCCGTGAAGTCGTCTGTCGACCGGAACACGTACTCAACCAGTGCAACGATACTGAGGATGAATGCGCCGTGGAAGCGCAGCGACGCGAAGCGTGCACCACGTGCGCCACGGATCTTGCGGTGGTCCTTGCGCTTCCACCACTGCTCAAGCTTAAAAACGGTCATAATCACATGATGGGGGGGGGGTTAGGAGCGACGACTGTGTGGGCACAGGCAGCAATGCTTCTTTGGGTGTTCGCGTGCTCGAGTGCGCGCGGGGCGTGTGTGTGTGTGTGTGTGTGTGCGCGTGTGTTGCGCTGGTGACTGATGGAGAGGAGGGGCCAAAGGACGAGGAGGGGTTTGCGTGCGAGTGCGTTTGTTTGAATGGACTATTCGTGCGTGAGCAGGACTGCTGACGTAACCAGCGAGTGCGGCACTTCGTTCGTGCACACTTCGAGCCTGGTTTCTCTCGCTCTCTGGACGCTTGATGCTTTTACGCATAGACTCGGGCCGCGTGGGCCCCATATATGTGCCTCCTCAGCGGCACGAATGTGTGTGTGTAATGCGGCGAAACAACGCTGGAGAGACGGGCAGGGAATATGAGATGGATGCACAGAGAAAGAGAGGGAGGGGAAAGGGCTGATGGGGACAGGCGTCTGTGTCCACAAATGCGAGACAGAAGCTGTTCGTCAAGCGCTCAAGCATGCGAATCGGCCCAGCATCTGATCTCCACTTTCCCCCCCTTCGTGCCTCCTCTCTCTCCCCCCCACCCACCCCTGCACACCACCGGCATGGGTTTGTTGGTGTGGTTATTCTGTCTGCTCGTGCGCAGAGGAGCATGCGATCCGCAGCTCAACACACGCCCCAGCACCACAACGCACCACACACACACACACACACGCGCGCGCACATACTCTGATAAGAGAGGTTTAGACAACCGTAAAGACCTTCGATGTGCAGAAACAATCAGGGGAAACAGGTGGTGGCCCGGGGGGGGGGGGGAAGGATGGTGTACACTAGCAACACGCACGTGCGATCAAGTATTGTGTGTGCGCTAGTGGAGTATGAGAGAAGGGTGGTTGGTTGGTGGTGAAAGAAGAAAAATAGACACGTATAAAGCCGCAGGCGATAGCGATGATCACATGGATGATCTGTTGATGTCTACGATATGCAAAATGTGAACGGGTGTGCGTGTGTGTGTGGGGGGTGGGGAAGCCGGGTAGTGGTAGGCATGGTGGTGAGAACCAACATCGTGTGTGTGTGGACAACGACCCCCTGTGCGTGGCCGAGTGCATACCGGCTTGCGTGTGGGAGAGAAGTCAGAGGAGGATGCCCCCATACACGCACAATCACAGGAGAGAGGCCTCGGAGACACCCGAGGAGATCGGTCATGTGCTCATCGCTATCGGCGGTTCTCGGTCCTGCACCACAAATAAAAAGGATGACAAAAAAAACAGGAAAAAGAGCAAAGGCAAAGAGACCTACAGGCATACACACACACGCGCGCACATACTCTGATAAGAGAGGTTTAGACAACCGTAAAGACCTTCGAGGTAGAGAAACAATCAGGGGAAACAGGTGGTGGCCCGGGGGGGGGGGGAAGGATGGTGTACACTAGCAACACGCATGTGCGATCAAGTATTGTGTGTGCGCTAGTGGAGTATGAGAGAAGGGTGGTTGGTTGGTGGTGAAAGAAGAAAAATAGACACGTATAAAGCCGCAGGCGATAGCGATGATCACATGGATGATCTGTTGATGTCTACGATATGCAAAATGTGAACGGGTGTGCGTGTGTGTGTGGGGGGTGGGGAAGCCGGGTAGTGGTAGGCATGGTGGTGAGAACCGACATCGTGTGTGTGTGTGGACGACGACCCCCTGTGCGTGGCTGAGTACATACCGGCTTGCGTGACTTCTGCTGGGATTGCGTGTGGGAGAGAAGTCAGAGGAGGATGCCCCCATTCACGCACAATCACAGGAGAGAGGCCTCGGAGACACCCGAGGAAATCGGTCATGTGCTCATCGCTATCGGCGGTTCTCGGTCCTGCACCACAAATGAAAAGGATGACAAAAAAACCAGGGAAAAAGCAATGGCAAAGAGACCTACAGGCAAACACACACACGCGCACACACACTATGGATGGAAGGAGGCCTCTCCCCCCTCGTTTGCGCGCGCGCGTGTGTGTGTGTGTGTGTGTGTGTGTGTGTGTGTGGTGAGGCTTCTTTCCCATGCCTCGCACTTTTTTTTTCACTCGTGCGCTAACCTGGGAGACAATAAAAAACAAAGCAGGTAAAAAGTGGTGGCAGGAGGGCATTTGTACCCGCTGTTATGCAGGAACGGGCCCGCGCGATGGAGGTGGGGGGGGGGATGGTCGGAGGCTGCGAGCGAGGAGGAGGTCACGACCGGTGAAAGGCGGAGGGTCTGCCAGATGACAGCGGTATGCGTGCATCTGCAGAGCGCCTGGCAGGCTCGCACCCACCACGGCCCGCTCATATATATTTTGGCGTCTCCATCATCAGCATTTCTTCTTCTTCTGCCTTCCACCTGTCCAGCAGCGGCGGGCGCGGTGACACTCTGCCCTGCCATGCTCTTCGCTCTCTAGTGCTTGCTGAAGTAGCCCTCCACGGACGCCTTCGGCTCCGGCTTCATCGTGGCGTCGCCCTTCTTCCAGTTCGCGGGGCACACCTCACCGTGTTTCTCCACAAACTGGAAGGCCTCCAGCAGACGCAGCACCTCCTCCACGTTGCGGCCCACCGACATGTCGTTGACAGTGAACTGCCGCAGCGTGCCCTTGGGGTCGATGATGAAGACGCCGCGGTAGGCAGCGCCTTGCGTCTCCTCCAACACGCCGTAGGAGCGCGCGATACAGTGGGTCTTGTCGGCCAGGATCGGGATCTCCATGGCGCCGAGGCCACCCTTCTTGCGGTCCTGCATTGTCCAGTTCAGGTGCGCGTACTCGCTGTCCACGGAGCACGCGATGACCTCACATTGGAGGTCTTTGAAGCGCTTCGCGTTATCAGAGAACTGAATGATCTCCGTCGGGCACACAAAGGAGAAGTCGTGTGGGTAGAAGAAGAGCACGACCCACTTGCCCTTGTAGGAGGCGAGGTTGACCTTCTTGAAGGTGCCGTCGGGCATCAGCGCTATCTCATCGAAGAGAGGCGCCGGGTGGTTGATTTTGGCATCACCGCAGGACATGATTGCTGCTGTGGGAGTGGGAGTGGTGTATGGGTATGTGCTGGGGAGTGCAGATCGAGAAGAGAGTGCGTAAAGGGGAGTGTAGGTGAGAGTCAGAGCGAGGGCGGAGGTGATCCTGCGATGGGTAAAGGCGGACAGGAGGAGGGGGGAGAGGGGGAAGAGGGGGGCAGCGTTGGGGATTAGGAGGGGGGGGAGAGGAGAGGGGCGTGGATGGACGCGATGGGAGGTGAGGTGTCATGTAGAGAGAGGCCGATAGAGGCGAACGAAATAGAGGAGTGGGTTCAGGTTGGGAGTGTTATGTGCAAGTCTGTCCGGGGGGGGGGGTGCGGGTGGTTGGCGGGACCAAGAAAAGTCGGCCTGTCATTTGCCTCTTTTGTAAAAAGTTGAGATTTTGTGGAGTTCGGATTCGACAGGACGCATCGAGGCAAACGAAACGTTGTCTCTTCCAGGGTGAAGAGGGTTTCGTGGTGGCCTCCCACGCAGCTGTGTCACGTGTTCTACCTGACACAGTCTCGTTCCGTTTTCCCTTCGTTGTTAACATAAATATATATTTTGTGCGTGGCCATCGCCTCACCACTACGCATTTGTCTACTCAACCGTGTGTGTGTGTGTGTGTGTGTGTGGACGGGCGTGAGTAATAGGTGCTTGTCGAAGTCCAACAAAAAACGCATGACGCCCAAGGCCACACTTTGGCACAGGCCTGTCCGCAGACCCTCATTCTATCATGCGAAGCAGCGGTAGACGTGCGTCGGAGCTACGGCCAGCCCCCCAGTTATGTGAAGTCAGCATCCGCAACAGAAGTTCCCCCCTCCTCCCACCTCAGTACGCCCTGAAGGTCGGGTAAGATGCCTTTGGAGTCACGTTCACCGTTCGCTGAACATCATGGATGAAGCAGATGCCTGCACAGTTGAGGGCCACATCGACACAACGTCATCGAGCCGTGGACCGCCAACATCCGTGGCGATACATCGGCGTGACTACCTCAACTCATCAGTCTGTGGACCTGGCGCCCACAGTCGCAGTTCAGGCCTTGTTAGAGAGTTTAGACGGCTGCCTGGGCTTTTCCCACGGAGTGGGCCACTGAACCCCTCCCCCCCTTCCAAGATCTAGGGGTTCCCAAAGTACCTGGGTGTGCCCGTGCTCAGTTTGATGCACACATAATTATGTAAGCATCAGACCCCAGCGTGACTGTGCAGCGCTGCCTACCCCCCCCCCTCCCCTCCGCCCGAGGGAGGGGGAGAAGTGGCAACGGTGAGGTGGTGTCCAAAAATACGTTAAAAAAGGGTGGGGGAGAGGCGGGGGCGCACGGCTGGCGGCCTTGAAGTCCGGGGAGCCATCGACGCGACGCTGACGTAGAGGCCGAGGGGAGGTGGCGGCGGCGGCTAGTCCACCGGATTAGCAGGTACACAGGCGAGTGTAGGGCAAGACATAAATTTACGACAAAGTCCCCTTTTCGCCCACTGAGGGGGAGGGAGAGAGGGGGGGGGGAGGGAGGGAGGCGATGCGCCGTGCACCATTGCGAAAGCCTCGACCAACCGCGGGGGCCTAGTAGGTTTTTGTCGTCTCGTTTGTTCTTCGGATGATACGCCTGCGGAGAACGACGTCGATGACCATCACAATGGCCCCCCCCCCCCGCCAGCCCCCCCCCCCTCTTTCCGTACTGCCGAAACACACGGCTCCTATGAGGCCGACGACGTTCTCGCTGGTGGTGTGGCGGAGCGACTGCGACTGCGTTTCCGACCAGCTCCGGCGCTTTTCTGGACTGATGGCGCATCTGTCATCCCCGACTCCAGCTTCAGCGGCGCGCCGGCCGTGCTGCCGCCTTGCGTCGGCGGAGGAATGTTCGCCACAGTCTCGCCTCTTGTGCGTGTCGTAGCCGTCTCGAACTCCGGCATCTGCATTAGGCGGTCGAACTCGGGCTGGATCAGTGGCACTGCTTTCTCAGCCACACGCATCAGCTTCTCCACGCGCACCTGGGGTAAATGCGCGCTGGAGGCAAAACTGCTGTACAACGTGGCGCGGGGTGGCTCGGCATTGGGGTCAGAGGGGGGCAGTGGCTTGTTTGGCCACCGCAGCCGCGGTTCGGTGCGTGCCAACAGCACTGCCATCACAACCTTTTCTGCCTCCACGAATACTGCCAGGTCCGACGCGCCGGGGATGGCCTTGTTTTCGCACTGACGTATTGCATGGAAGAGAGCGAGGCAGGGCATCTCGTAGTGGATCAGAGGCAGGTGCAACAGTTGCACATAGTAGTGAATCAGATTGGGTACGTACTTCTTTGCCATCTGCTCCATCTCCTGGCCCAAATTCGCTGCCTCGAGGATTTCTTGACGTCGGGACTCGACGTCTTTCAGCGTCCCGTCCAGCACGCGCATCTCGCTCAGCGGAATCGGCTGCCCCAAGCGCTCTGCTGCCAGCATCAGGGACGCCGCTGCCACTTCTGTCTGATGCTCGACTCGCACGCCACGTTCTCGGCGAAAGCCAACAAAGTGCTTCGCCAGGGCGATGGCGTCGCGCAAGATCGCCTCGTCGTAGCGACGAGAAAGGCGAAAGAAAACCTCAAGTTGGCTCGACATGCGAGGGTGCAGTTTTGTTTTGGCGTATTTGGCGGTATCGCCGAACGGACCTGCGCTGGTTCCCTGAGCAGCAGCGTTGGGGCGTCGCAAGAGGCCGGCTGCTGCGGCCGCTGCCTCCTCCCGGGTCAAACCGGCATTTTTCGCCGTCGCACGGCCCATGGCGTTGCCATTCTCGGGATCCCAACCGTCATTGTCCCCTCCCCGGTCGACGTCCGCGTACGTTGCATCTTTCTCGAAGCGTGTTGCAACGTTCTCCTCGAGCCCCATCGCCACCACTGTGGCGCAGTTCACACAGGCTGCCTCGCCGCGTGCCTCGTCCGTCTCGATAGAGTCGATGGCCCCGCAATAGGGGCAGTTCTTGCCAACGTAATCTGCTGCAGTGGCCATGGCTGCATGGAACAACAAACGGGTGTATACACGTGCCCAAAGTGTTCCTCCCCTCCTTTAGTTTTCCCTTTCCGTCTCGTTGAACACAATGGCGTGGCGCGTTCAGCCGTGTGTCTCTGTGTGTGTGTGTGTGTATGTGTATGTGTGTGTGTGTGTGTGTGTGTGTGTATGTGTGTGTGCTTGCAAGTCACAGTGAGGGCCACCCCCCCAAAAAGGGGATAATCACCGAAAAAACGTTGCTCAGAAGTGTGGGATTAAAAACCAAGACCCACCAATGGGAAGAGAGAGGAGGGCGAGGTTAGTGCAATGGTTCAAAAGGCGCACACACACACGTGGGAGTTCGACATGTCTGGCCTGGCCCTCCTCGGTGATGCTCGATCAAGACAGGGGAAGGGGTGGAGTGGAGTGGAGCGGAACGGGTGGCGGCGGCGTTAATCAGCGCCGCTACGGAGCACAGCTTTAGTGCCCCGGCTGTTTGTCTTTTTCGTGATTCGAACTTCGCTTTGGCATGTGTGGCGCGTCTTGTAGTGCCGTCTGTGTGTTCCGACTTGAATGAATTAACGGCTTTGCCTCTCCGCCTTTTTCTTTTTTGTATTGACTTCTGCCTCCCTCCTCCCCATTCATCTCTGCCTCGACAGTGGTTTGCAACCGAGTGGTTCTCAGACCCGAGGGGGAGCGGGGGGGGGGTAGAGGGAGAGCGGGAGGTATACAGGTGAAAAGGCAGTGAATGTGTGTGTGTGTGGGCGCAGGAGAGGAGAGGAGAGGAGGGGAGGGGGGGGGGGGGGCAGAGGGACCTGTACACCTGAAAAATATTTTTTTCACACAAAGCAAACACGCACGCACGGGTGCCTTATTATCCACCACGTTAGGGTGTCATCTCCCTCTTCCCTTCATGGTCCGGTACCCCCTCCCCCTCCCCCTCCCCCTCTCCTGCCCCTGCCTCCTATTCCTTTGTCTCTCTTTTTTTTTTTACTCGTCGCCACTCATTGGCATAGGTGCAACAACAACAACGGAGCCTTAAAGGAGCTTCACCATTTTCGCACGGATTTCCAACTCGGCCGCGTACATCTCCTGGTAGTCTGCCAGTATGTTGCGCCTTGTCGCTGCTTCGGGAGGGTTCAAAGGGGTAGAGACTACCACATTCGGGGCTTTGGTGAACCCCGCGATGGCCGTGTCGTTGTCTGATGGGCCGTCGTCGCTTGACCACCCGCCCTTGACGTCGCTGCTGCTAAAGTTGGGCAGTTGTGCCGACGGTGGTGGTGGTGGTGGTGCGGATCTTGTAGAGATGACGCCGTTACCGACACGAGGAGGCGACGGAAGGGGCGGTGTGTGCTTCTCGTCCGTGGGCACATGATTGCCCCTGTCATCATCACTCCACCCCCAGTCGTCGTCGCGTAGCCTCACGTTGGGTTGCGGTGATTTCTCGACAGTGGCGGCTGCAGGCAGAGACGACGGCTCCGCCTGTAACGTGCAGCCGTGCGACTCATGACGCCCGTGTGTTGCATTTGCGATCTCAATAGCCCATTTCGCGGTGCCTGCGCACATTCGGACCCCCATCCCCACACCGTCTTCTGCGTCGCTCCATTCCCAGGCGTCCTCGCCGTCGACAGAAGCGGCCGACTGAACCTCCTTCCCCACCTGCGCCTCCGCCTCTCCACACGCTTCTTGTGCTACAGCAGCTGTTAAAACTTGTGCGCATGGCTCACACGGAGGCGAGGTGGCGTCGTGTTTGCTGCTGCTTCTACTGCTGCTAGTTTTCGATGACTCACTCCAGCCAGAGTGTGCAGTCGGCAACGCGGTCGAGCCTTGCGGCTGTATTTGCAGTGATTCATGCCCCTGTTTCTTTACAGGCGGCGGCTTTACTGGAGGCTTTGAGGGGATTTCTGCGGCTGCCGCCTCAACCGCTGAGAGGATGCTGCGCGCTGGGTTAGGCGTGGCTACATCCTCTGAGAAGGATAGATGCCGCTCCGCTGGCGGGGATGGTGGCGACGACGTCGGAGGGGCGACGTGAGTGAGGGCGGAAGAGATCGGCTCGATTCGGACGGCAGCGGCAGCGAAGCCTTTCTTCTTGCGAGGGGGCTTGGTTGTCGCAGCCGCCGCTGCAGACGTCTCACCCACTACGGAGGCCACCTTTCCTCGCAGAGGTATCATCTGGCAAGGGTGCAGAGCCACCACTTGATTAGCGCTTGTCTCCTCTTCCCTAGCCGTACACACAGCGGGTTTCCCCTCGACGGGGTGTGAGGCCGTGTCGGAGTTCGAGCTCCAGTCCCAGTCGTCTGCTTGATCAGGGGCACCCCGACTTGTCGTCGTGCCAGTGACAACAACGGGTGCTCGCTGGGAAGCCGCTTCGGTCGTGGCGAGGTTGTCAAACGCCTCACCAGTGGTGCGGTCAGCGGCTGCACCAAAACCAGAGCGCTCACCGTTTTTCGCTGTTCCACTGTCGCGCGTTGGCGGCGGAGGCGCGACTGTGTCGCGCAGTGCGGATTGCCACTGCGACAGGGCGTTGAAGAGACCCCCCGCGGTGCTGACGGCGGCCTTTGCCAGGCGGCCGTCCCAGCCTGGAGCCATGTCTTCTTTGTCCTCAGACTGAGTCAAGCGGGCTGCCAGCGAGGAGCTCTGGAAGGGTGCTCGCTGCTGCTGCTGGTGATACTCGACAGCTGCGGACACAATCGCTGTAACACCCGCCGTGCCTGGGGCAGGTGCGACTGCATTGCTTGCCTCCCGCTCACCAAGCGAGTCACATGACGCGTGGGCGGGGGCGAGAACAGTGGCACCGCTGCCAAGCCCTTCCTGTGCACCTTGTCGAATGCGATTCAGTGCTGCAGCACACTTGACGCTGTCGATGACTTGTCCTCGAACGCCAAGTTCGACTATCGAGTGCGACGGTGCCGCGGCCGCGGTGGGGTGGTTCATCGGCCGGTTGGACAACCGGCTTTGAGAGGGGCGCGACGACGCACATAAGGACGACGACATGCAGTCATTCTCCCTCGGTGCTTCCCTTTCCATCGAAAGCATCGGCGGCGGCTGTGCCAGCTTTGTCTTCGCCGCGGGCGACCCCTGGCGTGGGCTTTGGTTAGTCCCCAGCAGCTCCTCCTCGTATATGCGTTCCCAGGCTGCCTCCTCTTCTTTCCAGTACGCCTCTTCCGCAGCTTCCGCTGCTCTCTTCGTGAGCTCGACGCGTGCGTGGGCCGCGGCCGTCGCAAGCGCATCCCATGCGTCCTCTTCGAATGCCATGAGCCCGGCGCGTCCTTCTTCGTACAACATCCAAACACACCGCTCCTGGCGCTCGGCATCCAGCAGCAGAGACCGGGCCGCGTAGGCGATGGCCTGCACCCCCACCCGAGCGTCACGCTCTTCCTGCAAAAGCCGTTGCCTCGCTGTTCGCTGTCGCTCTCCCCATTCACACCAGGCGCGGCGCACCTCTTCACGTGCGGCATTGAGACGCAGCAGATGCCATCGAAAAGAGAAGGAAAATATGAGGTCGTACTGGCCAAGTGCGTACGCCACCAACTCCCTTCGCCGCTTCTCTAGCCGCAGTGCCAGATACATCTGGAGAAGACTTCTCTGGAAGACAGGAGAAGCCAGCAGCAGCTGTTGCTCGCGCAGCAGCAACTCAGTACACTGGCGTCGCTTGAAGGTCTCTTCCTTCAGAAGTAGCTGTAGCTCATCTGAGCTAGCTACCGTCAAGCCTAAGCTTCTACTAGCACCGCCGCTGACGCCCGAGACTTCTGCAGGGGCTGCGTGTAGCGGCGGTTTTGGGGAGGGCAGTGAGGTCGTGACCGATGAGTCCCGACATGCCCCCGTTTCTACACGCGGCAAGGACAGCGCGGAGGAGGACGCCTGCGCATGTTGCTGCTGGTGCCGATGGGCCGGGCGGGGGGCCAGTACAGCGCCAACAGTGAGGAGGGAGGTGCGCAGCGCACTCCCGGGGTCCATCCAGCTCGACCCGAGGGCTGCTGCCGCCGCTGTCGCCGCCACTGCCGGCTTTGGTGCTTCATATTCTCGCAGCCTTGGCAGCGTCATCTGCACAAGCGGCTTATGGGCCCCCACCACGCACGCACGCAAACATTCAAGCATTGCAACTTCTTTTTTACCGCAGCGGGGTGTCACCTCCTCGTTACGTCGCTTGCGCCACTGTCGCCACTCGGCATGCGTACTCGAGTCGCGATAGCTCTTCGAGACTGGGGAGGCGCCGGAGTGGGGCAGAGTCAAGTAGTCGTGGGCAAAATCGCCTGTTATGATGTGTAGAACCACCTGTTTGTCGGCATCGGTCATCTGTTGGTAGAGGGGCTCCGCCACACGACGGATCCACTGTCGTAGTAAGCCCAGAGTGGACGCATCTGTGCCAATAGAGACCCTGGTTGACGTCGGTTTGGCTTCTGCCCTACACGGCAGTGCTTCACCAGCCGCGTCTCCCGTCTCGCACTTTTGTTTTTTATTGCCGCTCTTCTGCAGAAGCGTGTGAAGGACGTCAAGGACGAGCAGCAGGATGATTGGTTGAATCAGTGAGAGGGAGAACGCCTTGACTAGAGCACCAGTGAGCGGGACAACGGCGTCTGCGAGGGCATTAATGAACTCCTTTAGTTGAGCCTCGGAGGTGACGAGGCGCCAGCAAGGCGTAGGAAAACAACAGGGGTGTAGCCCCGCATCGGCCGCGGCACCTCCTGGGGTTTCCTCCATGTCCACCTCGGCCATGGGTACAGCCGCTGCCTCTTCCACGTAGCCGTTCATCTGCAGCTCTGCCAGGATATGGCAGCCCAACTCCCGGCGAACAACCTCGCACGCCACGACTAGCCAGCCAACAGACTGCTGCTGCTGCTGATCCTGGTGCGACAACGAGGACGACGACGACGACGCTGTAAACAATGGCTGCCGCGATCCCAAGTCTGTGCTGGCCTCATCTCCTTGCTCGGAGTTCGTGCGGTTCTTGGTGTGGTGCAGGGCGGCCGCTGTCGCGGCTATCACATACATGGCTGCAGGGGGGAGAAAGAAGCTGCGCACCTCTAGCGACGATTCGCTGTCCTCGTCCCCGGAGACGACGTCCTCTATGGAGGACGCCACTGTCACCGGTGATGGTGACCCAGGCTCGACATTCCCAGCAGCCTCACGTCGAATCGCACTTTGTTTCATGCTGTGTTGCGCGATGCGCCGCTGAGCCGCGGCCAAGCTCGCCACCGTCGGTTGCAGCGCCATCAGCTGCACCAGGGTAGTGAAGCGCACATCGCTCCGTCGCGAGGAGGAGGTATCGGTCGAGACTGACGGGGAGACCTCATACAGAGCGACAAGGCAGCGTAGCTGCTCGCGGACGCGTTCACAGACCTCTTTGGCCCCGAGTCGCGCTGGTGCACGCCGGTGCTGGAGTTCTCCTGTTGTTCCTCGGGGTCTCGTGCTCCATGCGAGCGACTCGTTGTACTGAGGGTAGGATGGAAAGCTAGCTGGCTTGCCCTGGCTGGGGTGGTTGCTGCGCATCAGCTCCTCCTTCACTGAGAGCTGCTCAAGTATCGGCAGGGCGTACAGCAGGCAGGGCCGCAGCAGCGCGAAAGCGACGTCGGCAGCCGCAACGGCAGCGATACTCGTTTGCTCGCTTCGCTGCCTGACGTGCACCAGGGCGGTGAAGAGATTCCCGTACATGCCCGCGTTCGTGACCGCCTCTGGATCACAGAGCAGGACGTTGACCCAAACCTGCGCCAGCCACGCGGCTGTCGCGGCTGACATTGTGGCATAGTCGTCGTGCATTGTTGTTGCTGAGATGCGTGGCGTCATTGAACCGCAGTGATGCTGCTTCTGGAGTGCAAGTCGCCAGCACCACAGCGTACGTGTAAAGGCTTCGTAGGAATCCATATAGTCCCCCACTGACACCGACCGCGTGATCGCTGGTTGCTGCACGCTAATTATTCGCCACAGCTGCGCGCGGAGCGCGCGGTTACTGCCCGCGCTAGAGTATAGGAGGTGCAAGACGCGCATCGGGTCCCCAACATGCTGCGCTGTGACGTTGTAGCGGCGATCCTGGTAGGCAAGCAGGGCGCCTGCTGAGCACAGCGGCGGGGCCTCCAACAAAAGAAGATCATCCCAGGAGGCCAGATACAGCGACACCCATGAAACATTCCGTGGACTGGCTGTCGCCGCCGGGGAATCGCATGCCGCTGTTCCGGCGCTTTGACCCTGCCAATGTGCGTGTTGAGATCTGGAAAATGGCAGTGGTGTGCTGTACACGAGGCGCATGGCGGCGAAGAGCTCTTCGGCACTAGTCGCGTCTTCTTGCGTAAGGCATCGCAACACACACACACCGCGGTGAAGGGCCTGCAGTTCAGCGCCGTCGCGCAGCTTGGCACGCTGCAGCCACGGCGTGTGCTCCTGCTCGTCAGCAATATCGCCCTCCTCTTCCTTTCCCGGCTCTCTCGCTTTTGTGGTCTCCGATGTCGTCAAAGGGAGGAGTTGCAAAGCCGCACACAGGCGGTTCATCACGTGATACCAAAAGTACACCGTGAGAAGAGGCGGAAGAACGGTGAATGGAAACGGAGTCGACACCTCAGTCGTCGCCTCGGCGTTCCCCAAGCCGTCCAGTTCAGGGGGCTTGAACAGTGGGTAGACGGGGGCCTGGTCCTTCGCGTCCGCCGCCACTGTTGGCGTCTCCGCAGGACTCGCCACCTCCTGTGCCGGTTGTCCACAATCATGTCCACCGCGTCCTCCCCAGGTATCCAGGGCCGCTATGACAAGTTGTTCGTAAGCCTCTGCAACTGCCACGGTTCTGGCTTCGATTGGGGAGACCGTTGAGGTGAACATCATGGCAACGTCCACGGTGCAGCACACGAATGCGAAGCCACCTGGCGGTGCGGCGTAGGGCGGCTGCCCAGATGCCCACCCGGTGCACAAGAGGGCGTGTAGATCTGCCACCGTGAGCACACCGCGAACGAGGACTTGCTGCACTCCGCGAAGACTTCGATCGTGTGCAGAACTCGTGGAGGCGGGAACCCGTTGCAAGGAAAGGGCAGGAGAGGCGCGGGCAAGGTGATGCACCGCGCTATACAGCTCCTCTGGCTTCACCAGGCGCAGCAGTGCGTACTCCATTGATTCACGCAGCTCCGCCGTATCGTGCGTCGGCCATGGAGGCATTGTCGATGTAGCGACCTCCTCATCACTATCCTCGCCCCAGCCATTGACGCTGGTGGCCTGGAGTGCTTCCGGTGATCTTTCCGGATGCAATGGTACCCCTGAAGCCGCCAGGATGTCATCGATTGTCAGCTCCAGCGGCAGCTGCCTGTTTCTGCACGCAAAAAGGAGAAGTACTCGACGGAGCCAGTCCAGTGGTGGAAGCGGTGGGGATGCAGAGAGGGATTCCGGTGCGGTCTTCGCAGGCGTACGTACCGCTGCGCCGAGCTGCAGAAGCACCTGCATCGCTAGGCCCTCCACCGCAGCGGCCTGGTCTTGCGCGATGGAAGCCTCCACGGTGACCGTGGGTGATGGAGAGTCGGTGGGCCGTGCCGCCGGGACAACGAAGCTGGCGCCACTCCCGAGGAACCACCGCACCGTCCACTGGCAGCACACCCACCCGAGTGTGTCTCCTGCGCACCAGTCCAACTCCACGAGAGTTCGCAGTACCAGCCGGAGGAACACACCCGCCGCTCGACGCATTTGGCGCACTTCTATGTCCACCGTGGCGGTGTCACCCTCACAATTTGACGCAAGGTGCGCCGTCATGACGGTCTGCACTGCGCTTGCGTAGACGTGGAGGCGCGTCTGGTGCGCCGCCGCGTCCGTTGCGGTGTCGTGCACCGCTTCGATGAACACACGTGGCCACTGCGGCAACGCGGGTCCTGTCTCACTGAGAACAGCGTAAGCCCAGAGCATTCGCATAGCACGGTACGTGGCCGCGGCGACGGCAGCGTCGTTTGGCGATGTTGTGGACGAACGGAGGAGCCCGCGGACTTGTTCGGCTGCTACCCACTCGGCCACCTCTGCTTCCCACTCTTCCTGCGAGTCCACTGTTGTCTGCGGTGGCGACACGGGTGGCGGGAAATGCGCGACAGCCCGTTCAGCGGCTGCTTCGTGCCGTTCGTGATCACTATGACCTGTGGCGGCGGTGCAGCAGCACCAAAGCATGGTGAGCTCCTGGGTGAGATCGTTAAAGCGGGGGAAACCACGGACAGCGGTTACGGCGGGGGATGGTGAGGACAGGGTGCACAGACACGACGGGACCGCCGTCACCGTTGCCGTTGAGGGGGCCAAGGCGGATGTGATGATGCACTCCGCCTCGGTAGCGCTGTCACTCACCAGAAGAGCAGCGTGATGATCGCTCCCTATTTTGACATCCACATCACCGCCCGCCACCTCTGAGAGCCATTCCATCCAGCGTCCAACGTCCCAGGAAAACCCGTCAATACGGGCCGCTTGTGCTGTGTCCTGCATTGCACCGCCTTCATCTCCCCAATCACCGTTCGGGATTCCAGCAGTGCTCGTCGACGCCGACAGCACGAGGGGGTCCAGCTCACACCACAGAGTTCGGGCCAGCGGGACACGGTGGACGTGCACTGTCGCCCCCAGTTCCTTTACCGGCTTTCTTGGTGACACGGGACTCGCCAGGCGTGCCAAGGCATCCCAGGGAAGTGTCTCTGTGAGGTAAAGGCCCTGCGGCAGAGGCGCGGTCGCAGCAGCCGATGTCGTTGGAGCTGAAGCGACCTGTGATGCGTTTGCTTGTTGCGCATCGCTGTGGCCCCGGCAGTCGCGAGTGTGGATACCATCCATGATCAACACTACAAGACTTGTGTGTGCGGGTAGCACCGTCGGTGACGCTGCAGCAGTCCTTCGAGAAGTGACGGTGGCAGACGGGCTTACACACTCGGTTACCTTTCCTATGACAAGCTGATACACAACCCGCTCCGGTGAGGGCAGCAGCTGTTTGATGAGGTCCCCCCCCCATGCGCGTGAGGGCCTTCTTTGCCGCGGATTTACCCGCGCATACGAGTCCAGCTCGATACTGGACACCATCAGCGCACCGTAAGGCGTGTCATTCTTGAAGCCCATAGAGAGGACGGCCGGTGGCGACGGCACCAAGCTGGTTTCCTGCGATGAGGCAGCAGTGGCAGCGGGCAAGGATAAAGCTTCCCAAGCATGAGCCGGGGCGCGGCTGCATGGCAGCAGTGCCACAAGACTACCACAGAGCTGTCCGTCACGGAGCAGGTGCACACCACGGGCATCTTTTTCCTCCACAAACACCCAAAGGAGATCACATGGGCTGAGCCGCTGGGGCCCCAGCGGCGGCGGCGGCGACGACAGCGTGCGGCTTGCTCCATCCACGCCGCAGAGCACGTGCCCCCATTGGGTGACACCGCCGTTGCTGGGAAGGCCGTTCTCCGTTGAAGCCTCCTGCACACTTAAGCGAATCTGCGGAAGCGTCAGGGAGTGACGTAGTTGGGCGAACAGTTGGTGATGGTTATCTGCAGAGGCGCTGGCGCTACAGAGATCTGCCACACACACCAGCACGTCCCAAGCTAGCTGCCCCGAATGGGCGCAGCCGCCGCCTTTCGAGGTGCAGGGTACAGAAAAAACGTAGACTAGGCGCATGAGCGGTACCTCCGCAGCGGCAGCGGTGCCGTTCAGCAGCTGTTGTCGCTGCTGCGGCGGCAACGGAACTCCCGTGACGAGCAGCAACACCGGCAAGGGACTCGATTGGGTTGAGGTAGCGCTGGAACATCCAGGAGCCTGTCGTGCGGCAAATCGACCAGGCAGCGCTGTTGCCGCCGCTATTCGCGTCCACAAATTCGGATGCGATGCGGACCCCAGAGCCGCGGTATTGCTACTACTCAGCACGAAGCTGTCCATCAAGCCGTAGCAAGCGCCGTTGCGGATTACATGGTCAGTGCCCCTCATGAGCGTGGCGGTTGGCCCCTTGACGGAGTCCGCTGCGACTGGGACCTCTGTGGCTACCAAGACGTGGCGACTGTTCAAGAAGAGAACCCCGCCCGTGCCCTGCACCGTTGACCGTGCGAGGGGTGTTGTGCGGGGAAAAAAGAAACGGGCCCGTACTGGCAGGGGTACGTCAGGATGTGCGATGCCGTTGGTATCGCTGCTCACCGGAGTAGGTGAGGCCGCCGCAGTTGCAGTTCCTGCGAACGTGCGCGGGCTTGGGATCCAAATAAATTCCCACGAGAATCCGCAGAGCCCGTCATCACTGTTAGGTCGCTCCGCGTGATCATCCACCTGCTGTGGTGATGACGTCGCATCGGTGGTACCTGCGCCCTTGACATCGACATGCAAGGAGTAGTGTGCGTGCAGAGTGATGATACACGTTTCGTGACTCGATGCATCCACGTAGCTCCAACGATGGCACGTTCGCGTTGTCACACGCTCATCCGACGCACTGGGCACCACAGCTAGGGAAGCGGAAGAGGCGGGTGCGTCGGAGTCGATGACGCTGCCAACTCCCAACTGGTACTTGCGCTGTACTATGAGTGGCATGTGGTGTACTTCTCCGTTTTGTTGTATTGGGTCTCGTCGCGATGACGGATGATTTCAAAGGCTGGAGAAGAGCAGAATGCACGAGTGCCACCAAACCTTATGCGCGCACGTGCAACAAGAGTGATGACGTCTGGCTATTTCTGCTCCCCTCTCGTAGCTGTTGCTCGATCAGGCGGAGATCCGCGGTGTCTTTGCTGCACGTGCGCCGAGTGAAGGAAAAAAGAAGAGGGGTGGCGGTGCGAGGGAGGAGGGGCAGTTGCGTTGCGGAGGAAATGGAGGCCCAATGCCATAGTGTGTGTGTGTGTATATATATATATATATATGTGCGTATGTATAAGGCGTGTGAGTGGTCCTGTGTTGTGTCTCACGTGGATCCACGCATGTTCCTGGAGGCCAGAGAGAGAGAGGGGAGGGGGTGCAGCCATCAGTGATACCCGCCGCCCACCCCGGAAGGGAAAAAGAAGAAAGGGATCGTACAGCACAGGAGTAAAAAAGAGAGAGAGAGACCGCCGCCGCCGCCGCCGCGAAGAAAAACAGACAAACATTTGCACATCCGATTCCCGTGTTGTGGACGGACGTGCGTCAAGTCAACAAGATCCGTAAAAACACAAAAAAAAACAGAGAGGCCCACACAGGGAGCGAATTGTGATTGTCTGCAATTGCGTGTAGGGGACAACTAGGCAGAGAGGGATTTTTTTTTTCAAGGGGGCCGGGGGACGATGGCAACCTCAGGCAAGCTACACAAGATCCCCAAATGCCTAGTCTACTCCGATGTGATCATTGACTGTGTAGATGAAGCAATGACAGGTGCGCACGTGCAGGGACTTTTGGTGGATGACGTGATCACAGAAGCTGTGACACTCTTCCCATCACCGTTGGGTCCAAATAATAAAATATAACGAGAGAAGTGCGAGGATTGTCAAACCCCCACCGGATTGCCAAATGATGACCCTCATCGCAGCGAACAAACAAACCAAAACAACCAAAGGAGGGAGGGCCCCGAGGTGGTGGTGGCGCTGATGCCCCCCCCCTCCTCCTCCTCTCCTCTCCACTGAGAGCTCCAATACGTGTGCAGAGGGGAAACATAGCAACGCAAAAAAAAAAAACTGAGAAATGAAGACACATAGAGGATATGACAGCGTCAATCAGGAATAGAACAACTACAAAGGCCTGGTATGAACCGTGTCTCTTCAACTTTTGAGACTCATAACCCCTCCTTCGCGCGCACACACGCATGCACACACACACACACACACGTCTTGTGACCGAGGTGCGCATGCGTGTGTACGGTTACCCTCCTGAAACTGATTCTAATATGTCTACCCAGGGCTGCACTATAACAAGGGAGAAAAACACACGCAGTAAAGTCAGCGATACACCTTCTTCACACCCGCATCTGCGCAGCGGGAGGGCCCAGCGGCGAGAGTCCTCCACCCCCCCCCCCCGCACTCGACAGTCCGCATTGTCCAGCAGAACGACCAAAGCGAGGGGGGGGGGAGGGGGGGGCTCAAAGAAAACGCGCGTGAACACAACAGGAACACCTCCCTCCCCTCCGTCTCCACCACCACCCCTCCCAAAACGTGTCATTTGGCTTGTTCACAGACATCACAGCAACACTCTTTCCAGTATGCCGCGCGCGATAGCATACAGCGGCGGTACGCCCTCCTGTGGGCTCATGGGCGCTGACAGCGTCGCCGCACCAGCTGACAGTCGGTGCATCCGACGCGCCTCCATCTCAGCGTCGCTCTGGGCTAGGGGAAGGTCGCTCGTGTAGTACGCGAAGCGCGACGTTAGTCTGGGGTGGGCGATGCCTTGTCGGTAGAAGTCTTCAATCACACGCGCAAAGTACGATCCTTCCATCTCGGTCCCCACACAACGCCACACTTGCTGGTAGTAGCGCAAGAGGTGTACGTTTTGAAGCATCGTGCCTGTCACCGTGAGAACTTTGCCGTGGTGCACATTGACACGTGGGCCGGCGAGCTCCTGCAACCGCTGCACCGTGAGGTCTTGGTTGCGGCAGTTACGCAGCTCATCTTGGTTGTCCTCGAGGATGAGCGACGACTTCGAGAGGAGGACGTGGCTGGCAAGTTGGATGTCGCCGCGCTTCCCAGCGAGGCCGCCAGCCTTGCCCATGACACTGACGCTGCGGATGCGCTTGCCGAATGCACTGAAGATGACACGGCAGATACCCTCCGCCTGCGCCCCAAACGCAAAATCCATGTTGATGAGGAAATGCCGTTGTAGCCGACCACGACAACTTCTGTGGTGATGGTGGTGGTGGTGGCCTGTTGGGATCGCGTCGGACTGGCTGCAGCCCCCACTCGTGCAGTCCACCTCGGTGGACTCAGTGAGGCGAGCCTTGCTTGGCATGCTCCCCGTTTGCGCGTCGGGGAAGTCGGAGTCTCGCCCCGCGTCATCGTCGCTGAGCGGCGGAAACTCGTGAGCCGCAGCGCTGGTTGCTATATCGCCTGTACTGTCGCTCATGACGCACCCCGGCACGCGGAGGCTCGTGCCGTCGGAGGACCGACGCCAGATTGGCTTGCACACCTGTGCCCATGTCGGCAGACCCGAGAGGTTTTCGCCCTCCCCTTGAGCGTGTTTGGTCACATCTTCGTAGTGCTTGTGCATCGAGCTGCACAGTGTTTCATCTATCGTGTCAAAGTTGAGGAGGTGGAGCGGGATGACATCGACCTGCAAACCCGTCATCGCCGTGTCCTTCAGGACTGTAATGCCGTTCTGCTCCAGACTGCGATTGTACTCCTCTTTCAAGTCTGGCCGCTCGTTTTGCAGGAAGCCTGTGAGAGCAGCATAGAGCATGTCATCGACGTTGTGCCACTCCTCCGGTCGTCCAAGCCGCTTTCCCTCCGTGCGGCGCACGTAGTCGAGGATCTCCTTGCGGTACTTTCGGTTAAAGCTGCAAAGGAGATTCTTGATGCAGTGTGTATTGCTACTCACGACATCGATGTAGATGTTGTCTGGTAGCGCAGAGAAGCGGTCGAGCCCGAGCTTCTCGAGCACGCACCCCCGCAGGTTGAGAGCCCACTCATGGAAGGGGTTCGTCTGGAACTTCATGGATAAGCTTGGATCGACGCGAACGTTGTACTCTTCGCGATGCATCACGATTTCATAGATGCGCAGGAGCGTGTTGTGCCCCCAGTTGCGCAGCAGACCGGACTGCTCCTCCTCCGTGAGCGGCATGCGCTTGAGGATGGCCTGCACACGTTGCATTTCTGCCTCGCGTGTGACACCACCGGCCGTCAGGTACTTGCCCTCGAGTTCCTCTTCCTCACGTTGCCGCAGATATTCGTCTAGAACGTCGATCGCCGGCGGATGGACCATGCCTTGCATGCGGCCACGCAGCTTGTTGCTCTCGATGATGTGCACGCACAGCATCGTCAAGAAGTCCAGCAGGTCTGTGAATCCGTCGCGTAGCAACACCAGCGTCTTTCCCTCCATCCCGAGATGCCACGTGCAGCGGCGCCGCTCCTTTGTGCGGATGTATGTGATGGCCGTACGCTTGCTGCGCGTGCTCACCGAGCTGTCTGTCGCCTTGCGTGTGTCGGCCACACGCGCTTCGGCTCTCATGCGACTGGCGATGAAGGGCGGGAGAGCGTGTACGAGATCAAAGCAGAAGGTGGACGTCAAATTCTCAGGCAGGCGGTTCAGCGCGTAGCCCCATGCGCCGGTGTCGACCTGATGGCTGAACAGTTTTGTGTGAATGACGTTGTGAATGCGGGTGTAGCTCTCCAGGATTGACCACAGTGGCAGGTACTCGTTTTGTGCGCTAGTCGGCGAGAAGACATAACGGCAGAACTCACGGATTGGGCCGAAGACGTCCATGGAGCCAGTGATGCAGACGCCGACGCCCTGGGCAAAACGGGGGTTCCGGGCGAGTACCTCCTGAAGCTCCTCGTACGGCAGCAGCGATACCACCGTCTTGGACATCGCGCTGCCAGCACGGAAGACGTAGTGAGAGGTGGCGTTGAAGACGCAGTTCTCGATGCCGAACACTTGCCCCGGGCACAAGCTCGCGACGTGGGTGTAGACGGCGTCTGACGTCGTTTTGCTATTCGAGGCGGCACTCCGAACGTGGGAGACGACGGGGTCGCAGGAGGAGAGGCTGCCGAGCTTTCCACCGGTGCGGGCCAGCGAGCGCAGCTTCATGGAGACGGTTTGGTGAGACGCCACGCGAAACGCTCCTTCCATGGCCTTTTGCTCATTGTGGAGGGAGTCCACTCGGAACACGTCCACATTGCCCCACGCCACCACGTAGAGGTGATTCACTGGGGCGCCGTAGTCAAGAATGAGTTCGCCACGGGTGTACTCGCGGTGAAGGGAGAGCGGGACTAGTCGTTGGAGGTCCTCCGTGTCCAGCAGGGACGTGAGCAGGGCATGCCGATAGAGCCAGGTAAGCTCCTCGTCCGTGTGGGCCGCATGCCCCCGCGCCACGATGTACTCCACGACGCGGTTATTGCGCACCTGCACCGCTGCATCCGAATGGAAAAAAGCGCTGGGGGAAACGATGGACTCGTTGTCGTCACGCCAGTCAACCGTTTTGTGACTACGCCGTGTCCCCGTTGTCGTCTCGCTCTGTGCATCGTCCATGTCACTGTCGTGGGCGTTGCTGTTGGTGTCCTCCTGATCAATGGTTTCCGCAGCCCGGATAACGGCCCTCAGGGTCTGTGCGATGCGGTGCCCTGCGCGTTCTTCTTCAGTTCCCTCAGTCACGGTCCCCGCGGGAGAGAGGGCCTGGTTTAGGTTGGCGCGCACGTGAGTCATCGCTCGCTGCAGCATATCCACCGCGTTTTGCTGGTTGGGGATGTTCTCGCCGTGCAGGTCTATCGCGGCTGCCAACATTGGTGAAACAGAGCGAACGCTGTCACCGTTGATCGTTACTCCAGGGAGTAGCGTGCTCACTTCTCGCGTTGGTGCTGCTGCTGCTGCTGCTGATGATGCCACCAGCTCGGAGGAAAAAAGGGCAGAGCTGCTGCGCACGATACTGTCCGCCACGGCGTTGGACTGATGCTGATACGGGCCGTTGCCCATCGTAGATGAAACAGTTCCAATGGTGGAGGCGCTGGTGGGGTTCGCAGTGAACGACACGGCCAAGCGCCCCGGTGAAGGCAAACTGGTGTGCGATTGCGAGAAGGCCCCCGGCGTAGAGCCGCCGAGGGCCCTGAGGCTGTCATTATGCGTCTTCTCTTCGATCGTGTGCACCGAGAGGTTTACCCCATCCAGTGGTGTGGTCATAATGGGTATGTCCGAACGTGGAGTCGCCGGCGTCTTCACCGCAGCATCGGTGTGCCTTATGGCACTTACGTCCGATGCAGGGGCCTCTGCCCCCGGGTGTGGCGACGTCCAGCCAAAGGCTGCCTTACCCGCAACGTGATGCGTGGATGAGTGGCTGGCGGTGTCCCTGCTTTCCTCATCATGGGTGGACATGGCTACAACTGCAGTAGAAAAAATATATATCTAATATATATATATATATGGGTAGGGTGCCTATACAGGGATGCGTTGGATGGCCGAGATGAGGTGAGGGGAGGGGGGGGGGCGTGAGCTGGTCGGGGTCGGAACGATATCTACCACAGCGCACCGGAGTGCTACAGCCACGGCCAGAAAAAGAAGAGATAATAATAAAAAAGTAGGTCAGTCACGAACACCCCCAAAACACAGACACACACACACAGCGACGATGATGACTCCTTTATATATATATTTTTAGAATCGCCACGTAAAGTTCAACAGTTACACCCAGACGCGGTCGTTGTGGTGGTAGCAGCCCTCACCTCGAGTCCGTTTCGTGTGGTGGTTGGCTCTCTGGGGGGAGGAGGGGAAGGGGGAGTGGATGGGTGAGGAGGTTGGTGAAACAAAAGAGGGGGCAGGGGGTGCTGCAAACCAATGGGGTTTCAGATATACACATATATGTATCTATAGGGGCACTGAGTGAGATAATGTCGAGCGACAGCGTTGTGACCACAGGGAAGGGCAAGAGAGCAGTATATATGTATATATGTTCTGGGCAGTGTGCGTGTTAGACGAGGGGTGGGGGGGGGCAGAGGGGAGGGGTCGATAGGGTGGAGGGATGCTGGTGTGCGCAGCTACTGGTCGCAAAGGCTTTCAGCACCCACACCCACGAGAGTACTCGAAGTTACACACTAGCGAGATCATTGGGGCAGGTGGTGGTGGGGGGCTCTATTGGAGCGGCGCTGTGTCTCAACACATGCAAATGAGGTACATCAGCGGCTGTGCAAGTCGACTACGATGCCACATCGGAAGTGCCTTTAGTGCCCGCGGTGCGCAGTTTTGCCTGGGTGTCCTGGTTGTGGCGGCCTCCGGTGCCGCGGAGGGAAGGAGGGTGGTGGTGAAGAACAAAGTTGAGGGTGACGACAGTCTATCAAGGGTAAAGCAATAAAGAGGACATCGATGGGGCCGACGGGCCGTGGCTCACAGGATTCTGCGGAATGAGACCGACAAGACAAACAGAAGGAAGAGAGGCACGCGCACAAACGCCACTATGCGTGGTGGGGAGGGAGGAGGAGGGGACACACACACACACACACACACACACACAAAAGCGAGGGGGAGGGAGGGGGGGGGAGGGAGGGGCATGCGGGGATAGCCACAAACACGACGTCTGCCACGACAACAATAGCGGTACAGGACAGGACTGTAAACCAACGAGAGAAAAGAGATCATACACGTGCATCTGCACTCCTCCACTTTGTTTTGTTTTTTTTCACGTTGCTCAAAAAGTTAGCGATACGCTAGCCGCCGCTTCCGGTGTCACGGGTGATGACGACGACGACGCTGTAGGCAGTGAATGTTGGTGCACCTCGTCGAGCACGCAGTTTAAACGCCGCAGTATTCTGCGCAGCAACACCTGTACACTCCCACGGTCGCCGCCGCTAGAAGCGCCGTGCACGGTGCTGGACCGGCTTGGCGTGCCAGAGCGCATCAGCGCATTACGCGGCACCCCTTTCTGCAGCGTCTCTGGGTCGTCGTCCATTGACCACAGGGGATGACTGCGCTGCATCGGCAGTGGCAGCGGCGTGTGCATTAAGGGGTGATGAACCTCCTTCTGTTTCGACGGTGGGATGATCACGGGCGTCGGGTGGGATGACGACGAATGTTGTAGACCGCTGACTGACGTGTCGGTCTCCACTTCGCTTCGGTGCAACGCTGCCTTGGGAGAGAGGTCCATGACCGTTGGCTGTGTCGGGCTCGCCAACAGCGTGCGGTCGACACTCTCCTTTACCTCGGCAATAAGACCACCACCCTCGCTGCGATTCTGATGCAGCTGCTGAGGCTGTTGCTGGCGGTCCGTTTGCTGCAGCCGTGCCAAAACATTTTGTAGGGACTTCTCGACGTCTCGCAGATGCTCGCAAAGGAGCGAGTCGGCTTCGGCGTTGTTGCTTCTGCCGCTGGGATAGAGGGTACCTGGGGCACCGGTGCTGCGACGGTCTTCACTGCTCAACGTGTCGACGTCCTCATCTTTGGCGCGGTGTGACTTCACGATCTGCTTGCGATTCGTAGAGAGGGTCTCTGCTCCGAGGTTGGAGGCGCTCTGCGAGAAGGTCGAGTACACCGAGCAGAAGGCGGCGCTGGGCAGGTCCACATCGTCGTTGCTGTTATAGTCGTCGTCGTCGTCGTCGTCCATGGCGGCGCCTGCCGCCCGCCGCGACTGCTCGTGACGTTGGTGCTCATTATTGGGCAGCGCATAGGCGCTGTTGTCGTTGCTCAGCGGTGTTGAAAGGAAGCGATTGCTGGCGCTACTATCTCCCACGCCGCCGCGACCGCTTCCCGTTTCCCCGCGCTGCCGTTGCTGCCACGCGGCTCGTGCGTGGCTAGTCGCGAAGGTTGGGAAGCAGGGCAACGGCGTCACAACCGCCGGGTTTCTGTAATGCTGCTGGGGCAAAGCGCCGGTGTCTCGGTCAACTCTGGCGCCACTCAGAACACCCCCTTCTCCAGAGGTTACGCTTGACGAGGTGGTGAGACTCACCTGTGTGGCCGAGGCAGGACCGCAGGCTCGAGGCCCGGCCATGGTTGTGGTGTCTGAGTTGGGGAGAAAAGGTGGCACCGACGTCGAATTCGATCGCAAGAGCGCGGGAGGCAAAGATCGGTCCTCCACAACGAAAAACGAGTGATTTGTAATAGGTGGCCGCACCCGACGGTGCCGGTACCCGGACGCAGCAGCCCACAGAAGCGGTACACTATCGTCTCGCGGAGTAATGCTTGCGGCGACGTCGTCTGAGGTGCACGAAGCAGAGCACAGGTTGCTTGAGGCGGGGTACGTAGAACGAGAGGCGACAGGGGGTGCCACCACAACAGACAGCGGCTTCGCAGCCGGTGCGTGTGAATAGGGTACGGTGGCTTCGCTATTCTGCTCCCTGGAGTTGCCGCCTTCGATCGATGTGGAGTCGCCCTGCCCGCGCGTATCCAGCGGATCTCGCGCTGAGGGACTGCGACTCAGCGCCCGACCCCTTTTCTGAGACGATGTATCGGCCATGTCACCGTGTTCGTCGCCATATTTTGGCGACGCCAAGGTGGCGAACTCGCCGGACACGCCGTCAGCGTGCCCCTCCCCTTCCCTGTTGGTGCTCACCGTCGCGTGACTTCGCCCACTGTCCGACTTTTCGACTCGCCGAAACGTCTTTGGGATCAGCGGGGCAGTGCTGCCGGTGCTGCTCGTGACGTCACCGCCTGGCACGTTGCTCGCGTGCGAGTTCGCGACGAGGTTGCTGAGAAAATCGTTTGCGGCGCTGTTCAACACTTCGTCCATGTTGCTGCCCATAAAACTGATGTTTTTGTTGAAGCTGTAATTGAAGAAGGAGAAGTTGCCTGGCCCCTGAGCAAAGGGCGGGCTGGCAAGGCCGCCCATGACACCGACAGGACTCAGTGCGTGGTCGTGCGCGGCACCAAGCGCAGGGAGCGGCGCGTGTGAGACGGCGTTGGCTTCCGTATCCACTGCAGCTGAAGCCTCTGCACCACCCATAGCGGAAGCGCAGTCTCTATGCAGCTCGCTCCTGTTGTTCAGCGGCCGCTCAAATGGCACGATGTTACCCGCTTCATCGAGCCTCACGTTTCGGCGTCGCCCAGGGAAACTGGGAGCGTAGCCAAAGCCCTCAATGCCTGTCGGCGGTCGCCCCTCGCTAGTTGCCGTTACAGTTTGTGGCGGCCGTGCAGTGCCACCCTGACGGCTGAGCGTTGTGCCGCGAGTACCTGCCTTGTTGGGCGTCCGAGATTTGGTGCTTCTAGTCCTCTTGTCACTTCCACTCTCCGACGACGTCGCGAAGAACTCGTCTTCGGCGCTATTCGCTGTGGAGGTGCTGTCGTGGCCGCGGCCCCCATGCAGCGACATCTGCGCCAGCGGAGTCGCTTGTGCGCGCGGACGCGACCGCGTCTTGGAGCGCTTCGTTGGTGTAGGGGAAAGGTCGTCTGCGTAATCTGCTTTCGGGTTGCGTGCGTCTGGCTCGGCATCATCGCTTTTATCAGTGACGCCGATGGTGTGGTGAACGGGGAGGGCGGGAGTGTACGGCGCGCTTCCGTCACCACCCGCGGCGGTCATCGCCGTCGGCGTCAGATTCCCCCTCACAGACGAAGAGGATGAGCAGGAGGAGGAGGAGTCCCAGTTTCGCAGGTAGCGAGTGGACGGAGATGTTGGGTTCATCGACCCGCCGTCTGCGGCGGTGAGTGTATTCGCGAATTGCGATTCCGTGCTTTTGTGCGCAGCGCCCGCGTGATCAGAGCTCTTGAGCGCGTCGTCCGGTGCGCGGGCCATGGTTGCACTGCGTCGTAGTGTGTCCGTGTCCGACTCGTCGTCGTCGTTGTAGTCTATCGCTACCATTCTCGCCGCCGCCGCCGTTGTGGCAGTTGTTGAACCTCGGCGCCGCCTCTTGTCCGCGCCACCGTCGACCTCCGCAGCGGGACCCGACTTCGAGAATGGCACCGATGTCACCTCACTCACGTTGGTGCTATGGGGTGAGCGGCTAGAGTTGCTGCTAGAGCTAAAGTAGTCGGAGACAACTCGGCGCGCCTTGAAGCGGCTACGTCGCTTCTCTCTCTCAGCCGCTTCCTGGGGTTCCTGGAAGGCCACAAACTTGTTCAACACGTGCAGCAACTGAGCCCGCTTCAGCGCCTTCACGGCGGAGTTGCGATCGCCGTGCGTGGATTCACTGAAGAGGCTCAGCTGAAGAAGGTCCTGCGCGGTGGCGCGCTGGTTCGGGTCTGGGTTCAAACACGCTGAGACAAACTCGACAATAGAGGCGTGACACTTGAAGAGCGGTGATAAGTCGGGGACGTCCGTCAGCGATGTGATAAACTTTGTCAAGCCGGCCGGGCCTTTGATCGTCTTGATGTGCGCAAACGGGGGTTTATTGGTTGCCATCTCCATCGCCACGCAGCCGAGCGACCATATATCGGAAGGGAAACTGTAGCCCACTTTGGTGCCGTCTTCGTCCATCTCGCCGGCTGACATGCACTCGGGCGACATGTAGAGCGGGCTGCCTTGCATCACGTACAGCAGTTCCCCATTTTGCACTGTCCGCGCCGTCCCGAAGTCGCCAATCTTGCCCTTGCCATCGTTGCTCAGAAGCACGTTGGCTGTCTTGATATCGCCGTGGACGTAGTGCTGAGAATGAATGTACGCGAGACCCTCAACTATATCTCGTAACAGCGCCCTCATCTCGACGTACTCGAGTTTGCTTTTCTTTTTCAGAAGCGTCTGGAGCGTGCCGCCGCCGGCAAACTCCATAAACACTCGAATGACCTTCGGTGACGCGCTCTCCTCGCAGTAGAAATAGTGGATTATGTTTGGGTGCTGCAGGTTGCACATGGTGCTGATCTCCTGCACGAACTGCTCAATCTTGGCGTCGTTGTTGCCCAGTCGCATCTCCTTTACGGCCATCCTTCCACCCGTGAGCAGGTCATATGCTTCGTAGACCTCGCCGAACGACCCCTTCCCCAGAAGGGCACCCCGACGCCAGGCGCCGCGGCTGTTGCGCGACAGCGTTTCACGTGTCTGCTCAATACGCATTCTCTCGAGCTTCATAACCGCCGACTTCTCCTCTGCGCGGCGGATCGCCTTCATGGCCTGTACAGGGGTGCACGGCTTCTTTAGCGTAATGAAGCCGGCTGCTGCGTACGTATCACTGCTGACGAGATCGAAGTTGGTGGAGGTAACGATAACGGCCATGTGCCGCAGGATATCACGCAACCGCGCGATGGGGTCGAGCCCCTGAAGGAAGGTAACGGCGGACTGCTGTAGATCGATGATGAGAATGTCCGCAACACCGGTGAGGCCCAAGACATCCTCGAAGCTGAAGGCCGTCAGCACCGCGTGGTGGCGTTCCCACAGGAATGAAGACAGCATAACGCGGTGAGCCGGTGTGTCCTCGGCCAGGCAGGTAGTGTAGCTGAAGCTCGGCTGCCCAGGTGCGGCGGGGGTGACCCCGGCTACTGAGAGGTTGGAGAGGCCGCTGCTTTCCCCGGCGGGGATGTTTGCAAGCGACACATTCCCAGCAGCGGCCCCGGAGGTTGGATGACCGAGAGCGTCACGCATCCCTGCCAACGACACCGACTGACTCGCGCTCATGGAGTCGGCCAATGTGCTCAGCGATTCCTCTACAGAGGCGTTCTCGGCGTCCTGCTCGCTCGCCGGCATAAAGGGGATGAGGAAGACGATGTTCGAGTCTTGCGGGTTGCGCAGCATACGCAGTGTGCCACCCTGATCCTCGACGGCCCGTTGAACACGTCGCAGTTTTCTCCGCAGCCGAGGTCGAAGGGCGTGTCGTAGCACCATCGACTCCTCCGCGTCGCTTTCGCCTTCATCGTCGCCTTCGTCGTCGCCGTCGCTGTTGTCGTCGTCGTCGCCGGCGTCGATGCTCATCACGGTGCTGGAGTTTCTCTGCTTGTTCAGTGGTGAGTCGAAGAATTTTGCGATCGCCTTCGGCATGCCATCGCCGCTCAGGTTGAAGTTGACCACCAAAAACTCGAGGCCGTTTTTCTCCGTGACGGTGATCGTAATCGTGATGATGCTTCCGCCGGTGATGCTGTACTTGAGGCACAGCTTCATTGCGTAGCGCAGACACTCGGGTAAGAGGTTGGCGTCGAGGTAGGCGCGCTCCGACGGGAGCCCCTCAAAGCACTGCCGCACCGAAACGCAGCGGGTCACGCACTCGCTGCCAAGATCCATAAGGACGTGCCCCATCATTTGGCGTATGTTCACCACACGCAGTCGCTCCGTCGACACCGTCATTGCGCGGTACGTGGACTCGAAGTTGTTCAGCGTCTCCGCGATGCACTCGAGCCGCTCCTCGAAGCTCTGCGTGCCGTCTGCCAAAATGGTGCGAATTTGACTGGAGAGCCACTGCGGCTGCTCCAACATCTTCTGTGGCCCCTCCTTCACTTCATCGCCAAAGCCGAGCACCACCTCCGCCGCGTTGCGGCCGCCCGAAACGACCGGTGGAACCATAGTGAGCCTAATGGTTGTCTTGGTGAGACCGTCGCGGCGTGCCAGTGTGAACTGACTCGATTTGATGTTGGGCCGCTTCAGAAATTCATCGGCCTCGCCAGCGTAGCCCCTCGCAGTGCTGATCGCCTTGTACATCGCTTGTTGCTCCCGCTCCGAGAGGAGGAAGGAGTATATATTTTGACCGACCACCTCCTCTGCGGAGTAGCTGGTGAGCCTATCCAGGACTGAGTTCCAGTAGATGATGAGGCCATCCTCACGAAGGGCCAACACAGCCACCTCCTTCCCCGTGATAGGTGCAAAGGGAAACCGCAGCAGCGCCTTGGGAGGTCGGGCCGAGTCTCCTACGGTCTCCTCAAGCACCTCGGTGATGGAGGTCAGCGAGACACCAGAGCGATCACCCAGGTTGCCGAGCGCCGCTTCCCTGTGTGGCTCGCATGCGTCGGGACTGACAGGGACGTCCCCAACCTGTGAATCGTGGTCAGCAACAGCACCGTCCAAAGTCCCCGATTTGCTGACAGTAGCACACTTGTCACGGAGCAGCGCTAGCGGTGCGCTTAGCAGCACCTCACCGCGTGGGTCCGTAACCCCGATCGATGTTTCTTCGTCCTGCCAGGCGACACGGCGATGCTTGCGCGACGACTCGATGCGGTTGAGCTCAGTGCGCACACTCTCGTCCGCCACCTCAGAAACATAATACTTCTCATAGGTGGAGGACGTGGCGACGAACTCCTTCAGGCGGTCTTGTATAGGCCCGATAATGAGCTCGAAGTGCTCGCGGCTGATGCACGCCGTTCGCACCTCGCGCGACGTCGCCACAACATCCGCCACCGTGAGGTGGTTAAAAAGAAACTCGAGCTCCCCGACGACGTCACCCTTGCGCAGGCGCACTACCTCGACCCGGCGGCCACGGTTACGCCCGATTACCTTTACTTCACCCTCGACGATGAAGTGCATGTACTTGCCAGCGGAGCCAAAATGAATGATCGTGTTGCCCCGTTTGTAGACACGCGTCTCCAGCGCCTCGGCAATCTTCATTCGCTCAAAGTCCGGCAAGCACCGCAGAAAAGGCACGTTCGTTGTCAGCTGCTCGAACTTACGCCGTTTCTGGAGTGAACTGGTCATGATGACGCGGTGATAGCTCGTATCGTCCAGAGTGTAAAGCACACAGCGCGTCACGCATCGGATCGTCGCAGCGCACTTCGCTTGTTTGTACATGAGCTCGAGTTCACCAAAGGTCCCGCCCGGCGGCAGCGAGCCGAGCGCCTTGCCATTCTTGATGACTTCGCAGGTGCCCTCGCCGACAAGGTAGAGTTTTTCCGTCGTGGCCTTACCCTGTTCCAAGATGGCCACGCCGGCCGCATGCTCTTCCTTGTCCATCGCCTTTACAACCGCCTGAAGCGTTTCTGTTTCGAGGGAGGAGAAAGTGTGACAGCGACGCAGTATCCGACGCAGCTGCAGCTCCTCTGCTGCGGTCTTGGGCACGACTTGCAGCGGGGGAAGCGCTGTGGCCGGCGCACCTTCACTGGTCATCTCGGGCGGCGGCATGCAGGGCGCCGCCGAGACTGCGACACGTCGACCTTCGATGTGACCATGGGTGGGAAGGGGTGGCAACTCAAGCAACGGTGCGGTTGTTGTGATGTCTTGAGAGGTGCCCTCCGCCATGAACGTCGACAGCGTCTCATCGTTCTGCTTTGAGTGTCGCCGCTCCTCGTCGCGCGTGTCAAAGGACGAGCGCGAGTTGAAGGAGGCGTCCATTGGGCCACTTGGGCCGCGCGAGAGCCTGTTCTGCAGGCCTGCGTCCTCTGACGGCGGCGCCGACGATGGGGGGTCCTGCGCACTGGCCACCGTTGCGCTATGTGGAGGGTGCAAAAATGAGAAGCCGGCGAGTGCCTCGAAACTGCCGGCACATGGTCGTGAGACATTACTTGACCGCCGACGCTGCGTCGTGTTCATGGACGCCGATGTGCTCTGCGACGCGTTTGTGTACGACGCAGCCTCACGCGACGATGCTGTCAACGTCGTACTACTCACCTCAACTGGCGTCTCGCGCGTCTCCAATGCTTGAGCGATGCGCACCAGGGTTTCCTCAGTGTCGACATTTTGGAGTAGGTGAATGATGTGCTCTTTGAGAGTGTTGTTTTCTGCGGGTTTTAGCAGGCTAGTAAACTCTGCCAGCGCGATGGATCCGTTGGTGAGGAAGACCTCTTCCTCCTTTTCATCCCCATCGCGGGGGTCGTCTCCGACGCACAGGTTTGACGGTGCGGATGCAGTGATGTCTGGAGTGTCAATTACAGATGGCACTAGAGCGTTCGGTGCTAACGCAGACACGGGTTGCAAGACCTTCGGCACGCCGTGCGGAGTGGGGTCTAGGCCTGTCGTAGCCGTCGCTGGTGTGATGACGCTTTGCAATGCCATGGAAAGTGGCGCTAGGAGAGGCAGTTGCGCGGAAGATGTAGTGCTTGTGCTCGTGTTTGCGTCTTCCGGTTCGAGTGGTGAAGTCTCCACGCACATCGACTGCACAATACTCGTATCACACCTCGCGCGCCCCTCCGCCTCGACCGTCTGTTGGAGCTGCCGCTCCCCACCAAGACGTTTTTTTTCAGGGTTCATGTGTTCTGCGCGTTTATACCTCTTCCGAATAATGCTTCACGTTGATTGTGAAGGAGAAAGGGGGGGTGAGAGCTCCCCCCCCCAACAACCACCTATGCGGGTGCGCAAAGGAGGAAAGAAAAACTTGCGAAGACGAACGCCAGTGGCAAGAGGAGTCGGGGGACCACTCGAGAAGCGCACTGAGAAAGACGCGGCACAAATGACCACCACCCCCCTTCAAACACTTTATCCCCTCTCCCTCCTCCCTCACACACACACACACACAAACAAACGGGGGGGGGGGCGCGGCAGGGAGGGGAGGGGGGGGGTTAACAACACTAGTGAACGCCACACCCACAGCCACGCAGAAAATGTATTGCAACAGACAGACAAAAAAAAGGCCTCTTCGGAAGAATTCGATACTTCCACACAAAGGGATGAGAAAGACTCCTCCTCCCCCCCCTCACCTCCCCCACCAAAAAAAAAAATTCCGCGATTACGTCACACACGCACACGACACAGCTAACGGCCAGCAGAGTGAGTGAGTGCCGTTGACGAATGGGGAGGGGGTGGGGAGGGTGAGAGGGGAAAGGATGGGGAGGTGGAGGTAGTGCAAATATATACACGTATACATGAGCGCTTCAAAAACGACGAGAGGAGCGCGTGACGAGCAACAGGTGATACAATGGAGGGATGGCGGTGGTGGTTACGTGTGCGTCTCTGCAATGCCTCTTGAAAGCATGAAAAGACGCACACAAACAGAAAAGTAAGGGTGAGGATGTGGGAAAATGGGCCGGCGTGTGGGGAAAGACTCAGAGAAACGCGTAGACGGGCGCAGTCAAAGCAACCCCCTGATGACAAAGCACCGCAAACTCGCCTTCACCCTCCCTCGGAGTCCTATATCTCTATATATATATATAAATAAACACCCCCCCCTTCATACACAACCACGGGTTCTACTCTGCGCGGTGGCAACAATTTTACTGAGCCCCTCTCTCCCCCTTTTCCATCCCCTACACTCCCACCTTTTTTTTGCTTTATATATATATATATAGGACCGCGCGAGGGGGGCGCTGGAGGGCGAATAACCGCAATCGGCGTGAAATACAAGAAGCACAAGAAGGGAGGGAGGGGGGGAGGGGGGGGGGGGGGGGGGAGGTGAATGGAAAAAAAAACTGAATTGTGCAGCACGTTTCACTGCTCCCTTGTGTAATCCCTTATGAGGTCCTTCGTTTGGGAGCTTTATTCGTGGGCGAAGGCGTCTATTTTTGTCACACTGTGTGTGTGTGTGTGGGGGGGGTGGGGGAGTTGGAAATGCAGATGCGATGACAGCCAAGACGCAAAATAAAACGAGCGGGTAAGAGGTGAGGAAGAAAATGTGTAGGCCAGTGAATCGCTTGGTGTATATCTCTACAATATACATATGTCAGTATGTGTGTGTATGCTCAGGGTGGGTCGGGGTAGGCGGTCACGGCGGGTTTGTGTCCCCCCCCCTCCCTCCCTCCCTCCCCCCCTGATCACCATCGCCACCTCACACATCCGTCGTTTGAAGGGTGCGCTTTGTAATGTTTTGATGTGTTTGGCTGTTTTTTCTTTTTTTTTTTTGAAATGAAGACAACAAAATCACAAATGAGAAAACGTGGAAAAGCCCACACGACGACGACGACGACGACGACGACGGTCATGGTGGCAACGAGAGAGTCCAAGGAAATAGAAGGGGCGTCTCATTGCCGGCCGATCCCTCCCGTGCCTGTGCCGCCCCCCCCGGCCTCTCCCCCCCCCCTTCTTGTTCGTCGCCCCGTGCTCGTCTCCCCACACATTGCACGCACACAGAAATGTATGTGAGTGTAACCGTGCAGCTTTGCTGAACCTTCTACCTTGCGCAGAGCTCACGTTTCACTTGAACGCCCCACAACTCTTCATTCCTGCAACCACGAGAGATTCTTTTTTTCACCTCTGCGACGTCCGA
The DNA here is from genome assembly GCF_017918235.1 of Porcisia hertigi. Taxonomy (NCBI): domain Eukaryota; phylum Euglenozoa; class Kinetoplastea; order Trypanosomatida; family Trypanosomatidae; genus Porcisia; species Porcisia hertigi. Next base: position 485,829 of record NC_090574.1, read on the forward strand.
GAGCGCGCGCGCTACAGGAGAAGGAAAGAGGAAGGGGGAGGGGGGGAAGGGGGAAGGCTGTTGTGTCACACGACGCAGTTCATGACGAGTAGATTTAGTCAAACAGACCGAAGCCCATGTCGTCGTCGGCCTCTTCCTCAGGCTCCTCCTTCTTCGCCGCCGCCGCCGCGGGGGCCGCAGCACCGGAGGCAGCAGCAGCGCCACCAGCAGCGGCACCAGAGCTGGCCGCCGGCATCGCGCTCATCTTCGCGGCACCCTCAGACACCAGTGTGGCCACATCACGTCCAGCAATGCTCTCCATCACGAATGCGAGGGTGTCCCGGTCGACATCGATGTTGACGGCCTTGCAGATGGACTCCACGTCCGCCTGGGACGGGGATGCCTTGCTCAGAGAGGCCAGAGCGTACGCGGCGAGGTACTTGGTGGACATGGTGAAGAGTTTGCGGAGTACGAGTGGAGTGGAGCGGAGCGGAATGCTGTCGGCCAAGTCGAGCCACAATGCCGGGTTGGGTGTGTACGTATTTATACACGAACAGATGAATGCAAATATGGCCGTCGGCGCACGTGCATATATGCGTTGTGTGATCGACGTGAGTGCATTGAGCACACGAGAGGAAGGGGGAAGTGTGTATGTGTGTGCATTTGTATGAGAGATGGAGAGGGAGGTGAGGGGTGGAACAAAGACGTTGTAGGAACTCACACACAAGCGCATGCAGACAAACATGGTGCTGTATATATATATATATATATATATACACGTGGTCCAGTGATGGGAGCGAGGGGGTTGGGTTGGGTGGGGGGCCAGATAACAGATGAGGCGAGGGATCCGTTCGACCGGTGCTGCACGAACTACAAAAAGAGATTCAGCATTGCATCGAGTTGGTCCAAGGGTTGCCCAGATGCACCCAGAGAGAGAGAGAGAGAGCTAGGAGCGGTGGAAGAGGGAAGGGAAGGGGCATAGACACACGCGTGTGTCTGCTCACCACCTTCCTCTGTTGCTATCACCATCACGCTCCCACTCCTCTCAGGAAGTGTCACCGGTCTCTCTCCTCTTTCCTCCTGCTCCTCCTCTCTTTCGCTGTCACTCCGTCTCCATTTTATCGCAGAAACATCAGCCCGCCTACAACCCAAAAAACAAAACACTGCCGATCGGCGAAAGTCTGCGAATGTGTGTTTTGCATATGCGCGCGCGTGTGTGTGTGTGTGTGTGTGACACGTCGCCTTGACGGGAATTAGCGGCTCTGTTCTGAGTACCATCACCATGCACACACACACACACACACAAACACATGCACACACACACACACACATCGTCGTCTGCAAAACTGTCACTAAGCCAGCCACTATTTGAGGGCTTTTCTCTTAACAAAAACACTAGGCAAGGGAGGGGGAGGGAGGGAGAAGCGGATGTGCGCGCGGTCAGAGTCGAGACTCGTCCACAAGACAAACAGACGCGACGCTCTCACGGTGGTGGTGATCGCGAGTGATTTCTGTGTGCTTCTGTTTCTGAGGCAAGGGAGACTGACAGGAGGCAAGCCCGTCCACGCTACAAGACAGCTGCAGCACTCAAGCACAAGACTCTTTTCCCCTTTTACTCCCCGCAAAAAAAAATCTTGACACAGCCACCCGCTTTAGTCAAACAGACCAAAGCCCATGTCGTCGTCGGCCTCTTCCTCAGGCTCCTCCTTCTTCGCCGCCGCCGCCGCGGGGGCCGCAGCACCGGAGGCAGCAGCAGCGCCACCAGCAGCGGCACCAGAGCTGGCTGCCGGCATCGCGCTCATCTTCGCGGCACCCTCAGACACCAGTGTGGCCACATCACGTCCAGCAATGCTCTCCATCACGAATGCGAGGGTGTCCCGGTCGACATCGATGTTGACGGCCTTGCAGATGGACTCCACGTCCGCCTGGGACGGGGATGCCTTGCTCAGAGAGGCCAGAGCGTACGCGGCGAGGTACTTGGTGGACATGGTGAAGAGTTTGCGGAGTACGAGTGGAGCGGAGCGGAAGGAGGGGCAACGGGAAGGAATAGATGACTAGTCAGATTGGTGCACACGAGGGGGGGGGGAGGAAGATGGGAGAGCCAACAACCCGAAATAACATCAAAAATAAAAAGAGGTCCGGGGCCCGTAAGTCAACACCAAAAGTGTGAGAGGTGATTCGTGGCGATCGTCAGCGTAAATGTGTGTGGTGTGTGGTGTGGTGTGGGGGCGGGGGGGATCAGACAAATGCATTCAACCGTAGAGAGAGGGGAGGGGGGGGGACGTGGAAGGACAGTTGTGACAGAGTAAGCCAAACATTTGAGGAAGCGGATGTGTGCTTGTGTGCGTTGAAGGGGGGGGGCGGGCGGGCGGGCGGGGAGTAAATGCTCTACTACACACACTGCCTCCCCCCCCCTGCCCACACGCACACAGACAGCAGCGGCATGCGCCAGCAGCACCAGATGAGGGTGAGGGAGAAGCCCCGAAGTGTGGCATCAACCAGGGCGAGGTGATACCGTTGCGCGCACTGCACAAACAAGCTTCTGGCGCATCCCTAGCGATTCGGTTCCCTCTCTGCCTCCCCCTTCCTTCCCTTTCCCCCTTTTCGCGCGTGCGTGCGTGCGTGTGTCCTTTGAGACATACGTTGACGTGACAGCGAGTCCGAACACACGCTCCGCGATCCCGTGATCGTCAAAGGCAACCAAACGAGCAAGACAACGAGAGGGGTGGAGTTGAATGACCGACGTTTCCAGCGAACAATCTTCTTCAGAGACCCCAGGTAACAAAAGAGGAGTGCCAGGAAAAAAAAAGAGGGTTTCGGTTGGCGGGAAAGAAAGGGGGGGGGGAGACCCCCACCCACCCCCCGAGACGGCAGAGGTGAGCATGTGACTCACCACGTACAACAGTTGGCCATGGTATACTCCGCGAGAGAGGAGGTTTCAAGGTGGCTAAGGCAATCCCCAGATGAGAACACCGCGTCACCGCGTGAAAGACGCACTCGAACACACGGAGCGAGACATCCACGCCAGCACGACGGCGACATATTTGGCGTGGGGGGGGGGGGGGGAAGCTCGGAGATGTTCAATCAGAGGCGACAGAAAGGGAAAAAAAATTGCCCCCTTCTTTTTTTTGTTGTTTGGGGAGCGGAGGTAATCAAGAGAGAATCTCTGTCGCACAACCACATACACGAAGCTGCCCCTTGACCACACCGGTGTCAAACATGAGTTCCACATCAATTGTCATGTGGTGGTGGTGGTGGTGCGTGCGTGTGCGTGTGCGTGTGTGTGTGTGTGTCAAGTGCTCTCCCTCCAATTCGCACCTTCGCTGCACTACTCCACACCGGCCAACATACTTGGTGGAGTACTGAGAAAGTACTCTACAAGTGCTTTGGCGTCGTCGCTTTCCTGCTGTAGCCGTTGCCGCATCTGTTGATCGACACCGCCGCCCTGCTGCAGCAGAAGCGGGATGGCTCCCTGCGCCTCGATAGGACGGACAATGAGGATTGCGCTGAATATGTGGGCCAGGAGGTTCGCGTCAAGTCCATTGTCGCGGCTATGCACCGGTCTCAACAGGAAGTTCAACAAGGACAGGACGTACAACCACACGTTCGCGTGCATCGTCGGCAACTGACGCACAAACTGCAGCGGGGCTTTGCCCTTGGCTCGTCCCGCAGCGAGAGCCGCAGCGTAATGCTCGAAAGGCACTACCGGCTCCACCAAGCCGCTCAGAAAGGCTAGAAGACACTCTGCTGCACAATGCGCGTCTGTGTCCGAGGGGAGCGGTGCGTTGGTCGTGTCGAGCAGCTCCATAATGTGGCCACACACCTCCTTGTTGGTGGAGCGTGTGAAAAGGCCTGCCTCGTGTGGGTGCTGCGCGATAACATGTGCGAGGTACCAAAGTTCCTTCGGCACATGCGGCCGCACCCGCCGCACCACCTCCTCAAAATCTGCTTTCTCCGCGTATGCCTCGATGCATGGCTTATCCTGGAGGAGGGCAATGCTATCCAGTCCATTACCAAAGACACTCGGGCTCAGCACACACAGGCATTCCACGGCCTGCACCGGGCCGTTGCGACAGCAGAACAGCAAGACAGAGTTGAGGCCAACACGACTGCGGCCCTGGTACGGGCGCCAAGTGGCCAACCACAACATGCAGCGCGGGTTAATGACCGTCTCGATGATGACATCCCCAGACTCTCCCGGAAGAATGGCAAGTTCTTGCGGGGTGGCGCGCAGCCAGGTTCCCTCTGAGTAGTCCCCCTCAAGCTGCCGCACCACTCTCACGACAGCGACGCAGTCCCCGTTGTTCTGTACGGTGACCGTCTCCTGCGTTCCGCAGTGGTGGAAGCTTTGCCCCTGGAAGTTCAACCTCGACGTGCTCAGCGTTATCCTCGCACTCGACGCTTGCGCTAAGCCCAGCGTGGTTATTTTTTGCCGCAGCGACGACATCACCTGTGCCTTCCGCGCTTTCACTTCCACACACACCGGGAACCGAGCCAGCGCCTGCACAGGCTTGTGATCGCTGCTGCGCACGTCCATGATGGCGGAAAGTCGGTCCAGTCGAATGCGGGACTCCATCGACTTGCGACGCGACCACACACATATGCGATCTGTGTAGCTGGGTATGCGGCGCTTCTCGCTGGTGTCGTAGACGTCGGTGCCAAGGTCGAAGCGGTAGGTGGGCATGTGCGTCGGTGTGAAGGGAATAAAGTTCATCCACGGTGTGTGCGGGTTCTGCATTTCTTGGGTCAACTGGTCGTACTGCAGGAGATCGCCGAATCGCCCAGCCTTCGCCAACTGTACAGCTGTTTCGTATGGGAGTCCGAGACGGTAGTTCAGGTCCCCGGCAACAATAATGACGTCGTGGTCACGAGGACAGAGCTCAGCAAAGGCAAGTTCATCCCTTGATAGATTCGCGTTCATCTGCATCTCGGCGCGACGGGCCGCGTTGAAGTCCATGCTCTTGAAGATGGTGTTGATATCATCATTACGCTTGGAGACGTTGAGCTGCCCAGCCGCCAAGTGGGCCGTCAAGATGCAAAATGACGTGCGGTGCAGAACGAGATGCAGACCGACAGCACCCTTGTTGCCCATTGTACCCAGTGCACCAGTGGCCACCGTCGCAACGGAAAACTCCGTCACGGCTGACAGCAGCGGCCGACGGATAAACACGCACAAAAGCAAGCCTACAAGCTGCTTTGGCGGAAAGGCGTAGTACGGGGAAGCCTCCGTGCCCCCAGGCAAGGATGATGTGGTGGTGGTGTTGCTACTGTCGGCGCCGATGGCTGCATTCAGCCCCACTATCCACGGTGCCGAGGCCTCTGTCTCCTGTTTGAAAAGAGCCGCTGCGCTCATATCCACCTCCTGCAGGCCAACCACAATGAGGTCTGTAGGACGCGCCGGTGTACCTTCATCGCCGTCACCTCTACTGGTAAGACAAACAAGGCTCGTCAGCGGTAGTGTGGGCTTCTTGCATCCAACATTAAAGGTGGTCACACATACGTTCAGATCCTCCACCGTCGTGTAATTCGCTTCGTAGTGCCCAATCTCCTTCTGCATCCACGCCTCGGCCGCGGTCGAGGCACTAGAGCTCGATCCAATTAAGCCAGATGGTGTTCCCCGGTGGAAGATGTCCTCCACGCTACGCCATTCCCGGTTGGGGAATGCGGGCGGGAGACCGGGAAACATAATTGTGTGTGTGTGTGTGTGTGTGTGTCTGCGTTCGGCGCCAGTGATATTGAAAGATCCGGTGCAGAAGTGACGGTGGTGTTTCCAACGGCGAGGCTAGCAAAAATCGATACGCAACTGCAAGGGAGGGGGGGAGGGGAGGGGGAGGGGTAAAAAGAGAGGGCGGTGGGTTACCTGTACGCTTCAATATATATATATATATCTATATATGTGTGTGTAAGTATCTTCGTCTGTGTGTGTCAAGTGTATAACCTCGCAGGTACTGGCGTGTTTCACACATGACGACCAATGTGACGGAGACGACTTTGAGGGTGGCCCCCCGCACCAGTGCTGGGGTGGGTGGGTGGGTGGGTGGGGTAGGCAAGTACGCCACCTAGTTGTAGAGAAATCAAACGTGCGCGTTCAGATAAAGGCACAAGCAAGCGCAGGCGGAGGAGGACCCAAGAGAGAGAGAGAGAGAGAGAGGGAGGGAGGGGGGAGGATCCCCGACGTGATCTGACCGTCACTGGAGTTACATTTCTGCGGTGGTATGTCGTGACATAGCAGCACCGGGAGACGTGCGGCAAGGCACGTCGAGAGAGACGGGATACATGCAACAAACGCTGTGGAACAGGGAAATACGGGAACGACATCCCGCCCCCGCACAGATCATCCAGACAGAACCATCGCACGCAGAGACCGGTGGCGTGCGAACTGCTGGACTCACAACAATGTGTCCCACGCTTCGCTCCCGCAAGCTCCCGACACCCTCCTCAGCCCCCTTCCTGCCTTGCCCTGCTCTCCGCGCTCCAAAGACTCACATCACCACAATTTCTCAATCATGACGGCAGCGCGGAGGAGAACACCTGCCAGGAGGGATAGAAAGCGGGGGGAAGGGGGGGGGGCAAAAATATCTGGGGAGAACAGGAGGTTGACCCCCCCCCCCCCCCCCCCAACCCTCCACCTCCGCGCACACATATATACACATATATGCATATCTACTTGATATCTTGCGTACTTGTGGCCCCTGGATCAATATGGAGCAGTTGCACCCACAAGAAAACAGACCAGCGAGACCGACAGCTGTCGCCGCTTCGTTGAGAACTGAAGCTAATCGGTGTTACAAAAAAAAAAAAGAGATGAGATAGAACATAAACAGCAAACGTTTCGAGTCGGAAGCAGGACGGAAGCAAAGAGCTTCGTGAAAAAAAAAAAAACGGTCCACAGCAACCGCGGAGCACAGATCCATAACGGTAGTAAATCGGACACGCAGACAACGGGTGTGGGAGCGCTGTGCATGTCCAGCGACACCTCGAACCTTTCCAGAGGAACGTTGTAGAGAAGCAAACAAAACACGGGGCAGGCCTTTCAAGTCATCCGCCTGCCCAACACCGACATTGCCGCCCACACGCACAAATGATCCCCCCTCCCTCCCCGGGGCACCCGCAGGGAGCACGCACAGGCCCGCCTGCTGCCGCGACGTAAGCCCACCACCGTCCACCAGGGGTGGGTGGTCTGCCAAGCGCCTCTGCGCTGCGTCGTAGCTTAGTGGCGCTCACGGAGCGTCTGGGTCATGATGCTGAAAACGCTGCCAATCGTGCCGCCGACCAGGATGGAGACACCCATCAGCGTGCCGGCAACGAACCGCTTGCCGTCGTCGTTGATGCCCTTCGACTGCGGGCCCAGCACCAGTGACATCGAGCCCACGTAGCCGTTCGAGAAGCCGAAGATGATCTGCATCACGTAGCCGTACGCCTCGCTCGGGATGTAGTGATACGAGTACAGCAGCAACAGCGGCACGAATATGACGCGCGCGAAGGACGCCGCCACGATAGTCCAGCGCCTCTCGTACGACCGTGGCCACATAAACTTGAACGACGGCGCAAAGCGGCCGACCACGTCGAAGATGTTGAAGATGAGCACAATGATCGTCGCAAACCACTTAGAGTCCGGGAACACCCCAATAGAAATGTTCGGAAACAGGAATAGAGTGACAAGGAAGTTGAAGGCGCAAGCAACAAACATCCACTTGACGTGGCGCAGCGTGCTGAAGATCGCGGTGGCAACCAGGATCTCGTTACTGGTCGGGCCCTCCACCTCGCACGGCGACATTCTCTGCACCGCTACATCCTGGCAATCGTCCGGGTTCTCAGGCTCCACAGCCTTGGCGACGGTGGCCGCCTGCACCTCGCCTATCGCTGGCTCCCCATTGTGTCTCTGAAGGTAGTGGGACGTCTCCACCTTCCGGTCGCCGGCGTCCACCTTACTCCTCGCCGCGCCGAGATCACCGAAGTGGTCATTAGCAAAGCTGTTGAAGCGCAGCAGAAGCAGCGAAACGAAGGTCAGGCCCTGAATACTCACATCCATGCCGTAGTAGATATAAGACTGCGTCTTCACGCCCTCGAACGTGTGGGGCAGCGCAGCCTTCACGATGACTTGCAGCAGCGACGTCAAGACACCAGACACGCCCACACCACCCATCATGGTCGACGTGAAGCTCGGGGGGAAGGCGCTGAACATGCCGTACGTCGTGGACTCGAAGATGCTTTTGCCGAAGCCGCCGATGAAGCCGGCTAAACAGATGGTCGCCACGGCACCGCCCTCGCTCGTGCCAACCGCAGGCACCGCCATCAGCATGATGATCTCCACGATCAGAATGATCAAGCCGCCAAACAGGCGCAGCTTTATCGGGACGCGACGGAACCAGCTCAGCAGCGTCAGCGGCTCCATGATCAAACTCGTCAACAGTCCGATGAGGTCGTAGTAGGTCATGACGTTTCTCCAGAAGTTGGTGTGCGTTGCGACAGCGTCCGGGTTCTTCATGGCGTAGCGGTAGTACTCCATAATGTACCCGGGTGCTGAGAAGACGGCATTGATGGGCATCATCATGGACACACCGCACATGAACGCGACGACGTACACGTAGAGCTCACCAGCCGTCATCTTTCGCCGCTTCTGTGCCACGCCCTGGGCGTGGGGCGCCTGGTAGGATGCGGTGTCCGACATGGTGCGGTGACGCGTGATGAGCGAGGCCGCTGCGTTCGAACTCGACGTGGTTCTGTTGAGGAATAGACGACTGTCAGACTAAGACGTGAGCGCTGGGCAAGGGAGAGAGACGGATGAAGGAGGAGGGCATGGGGTTTGAAGAAGAAGACACAACGCCTGGGAAGCTTGGAAAAGGTGTGTGGGCTCACGGCCTGGGGCGGTAGGGCGACTTGCGCACGCAGAGTGTACGCCTTTGTCAGCAACGCGGCACACGATGGAATCCCGTCCCACAAGAGCAGCGCCCTGCGCTCTTCAGATCGTGTGTGTGGAGGGGGGAGGGAGAGAAGTCCAAGAGACGTACAGCCTTTGTGTGTGTTTGTTTGTTTGCCTTCAGGCGGGTGTTAGCACACGATTGAAAAGCCAGCACTGCCTTATTATAACATACACACACACACACATATATATATATATATATGAGTAGGTGGGTGGTCACACCAGAGGCGGTACGCACACACAGACACAAAAGCCAGAGGATACATCTAGAAGGCGTCTACTCGGAGATATGCGACAGGGGGATCCCATGCACATTGTAGATGGTACGCGCAGGTGAGTTATAAAGAAGCGTGCGCACCGGCGGGTGAGGGATTCGGCCTCCATGTGCACGGAGCGACGTATCCACACATCCGCGTCTTCTGTGAACCTTTAACAGCACATCGGTGTTCCACCCGCCCACACGCCTGTGCGTTGGACTCATTGGATTCTGCGAATCGTCTGCACAGACAACACAGAAACCGTAAGCGAGACCAAATTAGAAAAAACATGTATCACCCCCCCAAAAAAAAGACCAGCTAAAGTGATACACGAGTGTATCTCTCTGGATAAACACACACACACACTCGCAGGCGCAAGCGCATGCATACACAGAGCCGTGCAACTTCTTGCGGAGCCAAAAAAAAAATAGAGACTGCAGAGGGGTGGGGTGGACACTGTGTGTGCGTGCGTGTGTGTGTGCATCGCTACGCTTCGTTTTGAGCCGTTCCGCTGCCTGGATGTGACACCAAACTGTTTCCTTCCCGTGGCGTCTCTCTCTCAGATAGGAATAGACCATCGCCACATCTGATGAGTCACAGACAACACAGACAGTCAAGTTAGAGCTTCCCCTACAACTGCCTCTTTCAGGCCCCGTGCCCTTCTTTCCTTCCGCCCCGCCGGGGGCTGGGCAAGAGGAATATGCTGCGGTGTGCAAGGCACCAGCGCCGAGGATGAGGCAGAAGAGAAGGGAGCGCGCGGGAATCGCCTTGGTTCGAGTGCAAAATAGGCTACCAGGGGAACAGAAAGCGCGCGCACACACACACACACAGAGACACACTGCCATTTGTATCCGGTGGGGAAAAGAAGGGGGAGGGGGGGGGGGAGTCAAGCAAAGATATGTTTGGGGTTGAAGAGATGGGAAAGAGGCCAGGGAACACGGCACTCCAGTTAAGGGGGCGTCATCTGAGAGAGGGAGATATCAACTACACACCACTCTCATCAGAGGTAAAAACAGATCAGTGGAAAGAGGCGAGGGGGAAGAGGGAGGAGGGGGGGAAAGCAGGTAGGGAGTGGGGGGGAGGCAGGGAGGGAGTGGGGGGTGAATCAAAAAAAGTGCCGAACTTGCGAGTTGTATGATGGGGGAGGGCAAGGGAGAGGATAATGGGGGGAGGGAGTCGTGGCAGGTGAGTAGCCCAAAGCATCACCGGGAACGCGCAAGGGGGGGGGGGGGATGAGGGGACGGGGCAGCAAAAGCGATTTAGTCCATCATTGCCGCCCACACGCACAAATGATCCCCCCTCCCTCCCCGGGGCACCCGCAGGGAGCACGCACAGGCCCGCCTGCTGCCGCGACGTAAGCCCACCACCGTCCACCAGGGGTGGGTGGTCTGCCAAGCGCCTCTGCGCTGCGTCGTAGCTCAGTGGCGCTCACGGAGCGTCTGGGTCATGATGCTGAAAACGCTGCCAATCGTGCCGCCGACCAGGATGGAGACACCCATCAGCGTGCCGGCAACGAACCGCTTGCCGTCGTCGTTGATGCCCTTCGACTGCGGGCCCAGCACCAGTGACATCGAGCCCACGTAGCCGTTCGAGAAGCCGAAGATGATCTGTATCACGTAGCCGTACGCCTCGCTCGGGATGTAGTGATACGAGTGCAGCAGCAACAGCGGCACGAATATGACGCGCGCGAAGGACGCCGCCACGATAGTCCAGCGCCTCTCGTACGACCGTGGCCACATAAACTTGAACGACGGCGCGAAGCGGCCGACCGCGTCGGAGATGTTGAAGATGAGCACAGTGATAGTCGCAAACCACTTAGAGTCCGGGAACACCTCCACGGCAATGTCCGGAAACAGGAACAGAGTGACAAGGAAGTTGAAGGCGCAAGCAACAAACATCCACTTGACGTGGCGCAGCGTGCTGAAGATCGCGGTGGCAACCAGGATCTCGTTACTGGTCGGGCCCTCCACCTCGCACGGCGACATTCTCTGCACCGCTACATCCTGGCAATCGTCCGGGTTCACAGGCTCCACAGCCTTGGCGACAGTGACCGCCTGCACCTCGCCTATCGCTGGCTCCCCATTGTGTGTCTCAAGGTAGTGGGACGTCTCCACCTTCCGGTCGCCGGCGTCCACCTTACTCCTCGCCGCGCCGAGATCACCGAAGTGGTCATTAGCAAAGCTGTTGAAGCGCAGCAGAAGCAGCGAAACGAAGGTCAGGCCCTGAATACTCACATCCATGCCGTAGTAGATATAAGACTGCGTCTTCACGCCCTCGAACGTGTCGGGCAGCGCACCCTTCACGATGACTTGCAGCAGCGACGTCAAGACACCAGACACGCCCACACCACCCATCATGGTCGACGTGAAGCTCGGGGGGAAGGCGCTGAACATGCCGTACGTCGTGGACTCGAAGATGCTGTTGCCGAAGCCGCCGATGAAGCCGGCTAAACAGATGGTCGCCACGGCACCGCCCTCGCTCGTGCCAACCGCAGGCACCGCCATCAGCATGATGGTCTCCACGATCAGAATGATCAAGCCGCCAAACAGGCGCAGCTTTATCGGGACGCGACGGAACCAGCTCAGCAGCGTCAGCGGCTCCATGATCAAACTCGTCAACAGTCCGAAGAGGTTGTGGTAGGCCATGACGTTTCTCCAGAAGTTGGTGTGCGTTGCGACAGCGTCCGGGTTCTTCATGGCGTAGCGGTAGTACTCCATAATGTACCCGGGTGCTGAGAAGACGGTATCAATGGGCATCATTATGGACACACCGCACATGAACGCGACGACGTACACGTAGAGCTCACCAGCCGTCATCTTTCGCCGCTTCTGTGCCACGCCCTGGGCGTGGGGCGCCTGGTAGGATGCGGTGTCCGACATGGTGCGGTGACGCATGATGAGCGAGGCCGCTGCGTTCGAACTCGACGTGGTTCTGTTGAGGAATAGACGACTGTCAGACTAAGACGTGAGCGCTGGGCAAGGGAGAGAGACGGATGAAGGAGGAGGGCATGGGGTTTGAAGAAGAAGACACAACGCCTGGGAAGCTTGGAAAAGGTGTGTGGGCTCACGGCCTGGGGCGGTAGGGCGACTTGCGCACGCAGAGTGTACGCCTTTGTCAGCAACGCGGCACACGATGGAATCCCGTCCCACAAGAGCAGCGCCCTGCGCTTTTCAGATCGTGTGTGTGGAGGGGGGAGGGAGAGAAGTCCAAGAGACGGACAGCTTTTGTGTGTGTTTGTTTGCCTTCAGGCGGGTGTTAGCACACGATTGAAAAGCCAGCACTGCCTTATTATAACATACACACACACACATATATATATATATATGAGTAGGTGGGTGGTCACACCAGAGGCGGTACGCACACACAGACACAAAAGCCAGAGGATACATCTAGAAGGCGTCTACTCGGAGATATCCGACAGGGGGATCCCATGCACATTGTAGATGGTACGCGCAGGTGAGTTATAAAGAAGCGTGCGCACCGGCGGGTGAGGGATTCGGCCTCCATGTGCACGGAGCGACGTATCCACACATCCGCGTCTTCTGTGAACCTTTAACAGCACATCGGTGTTCCACCCGCCCACACGCCTGTGCGTTGGACTCATTGGATTCTGCGAATCGTCTGCACAGACAACACAGAAACCGTAAGCGAGACCATATTAGAAAAAACATGTATCACCCCCCCCGAAAAAAAGACCAGCTAAAGTGATACACGGGTGTATCTCTCTGGATAAACACACACACACACACTCGCAGGCGCAAGCGCAGGCATACACAGAGCCGTGCAGCTTCTTGCGGAGCCAAACAAAAAAATAGAGACCGCGGAGGGGCGGGGTGGACACTGTGTGTGCGTGCGTGTGTGTGTGCATCGCTACGCTTCGTTTTGAGCCGCTCCGCTGCCTGGATGTGACACCAAACTGTTTCCTTCCCGTGGCGTCTCTCTCTCAGAGAGGAATAGACCATCGCCACATCTGATGAGTCACAGACAACACAGACAGTCAAGTTAGAGCTTCCCCTACAACTGCCTCTTTCAGGCCCCGTGCCCTTCTTTCCTTCCGCCCCGCCGGGGGCTGGGCAAGAGGAATATGCTGCGGTGTGCAAGGCACCAGCGCCGAGGATGAGGCAGAAGAGAAGGGAGCGCGCGGGAGTCGCCTTGGTTCGAGTGCAAAATAGGCTACCAGGGGAACAGAAAGCGCGCGCACACACACACACACACACACACAGACACACTGCCATTTGTATTCGGTGGGGAAAAGAAGGGGGAGGGGGGGGGAGTCAAGCAAAGATATGTTTGGGGGTGAAGAGATGGGAGAGGAGCCAGGGAACACGGCACTCCAGTTAAAGGGGGCATCATCTGAGAGAGGGAGATATCAACTACACACCACTCTCATCAGAGGTAAAAACAGATCAACGAAAAGAGGCGAGGGGGAAGAAGGAGGAGGGGGAGGGAAGGCAGGTAGGGAGTGGGGGGGGCAGGGAGGGAGTGGGGGGTGAATCAAAAAAGTGCCGAACTTGCGAGTTGTATGATGGGGGAGGGCAAGGGAGAGGATAATGGGGGAGGGAGTCGTGGCAGGTGAGTAGCCCAAAGCATCACCGGGAACGCGCAAGGGGGGATGAGGGGACGGGGCAGCAAAAGCGATTTAGTCCATCATTGCCGCCCACACGCACAAATGATCCCCCCTCCCTCCCCGGGGCACCCGCAGGGAGCACGCACAGGCCCGCCTGCTGCCGCGACGTAAGCCCACCACCGTCCACCAGGGGTGGGTGGTCTGCCAAGCGCCTCTGCGCTGCGTCGTAGCTCAGTGGCGCTCACGGAGCGTCTGGGTCATGATGCTGAAAACGCTGCCAATCGTGCCGCCGACCAGGATAGAGACACCCATCAGCGTGCCGGCAACGAACCGCTTGCCGTCGTCGTTGATGCCCTTCGACTGCGGGCCCAGCACCAGTGACATCGAGCCCACGTAGCCGTTCGAGAAGCCGAAGATGATCTGCATCACGTAGCCGTACGCCTCGCTCGGGATGTAGTGATACGAGTACAGCAGCAACAGCGGCACGAATATGACGCGCGCGAAGGACGCCGCCACGATAGTCCAGCGCCTCTCGTACGACCGTGGCCACATAAACTTGAACGACGGCGTGAAGCGGCCGACCACGTCGAAGATGTTGAAGATGAGCACAGCGATCGTCGCAAACCACTTAGAGTCCGGGAACACCCCCACAGCAATGTTCGGAAACAGGAACAGAGTGACAAGGAAGTTGAAGGCGCAAGCAACAAACATCCACTTGACTTGGCGCAGTGTGCTGAAGATCGCGGTGGCAACCAGGATCTCGTTACTGGTCGGGCCCTCCACCTCGCACGGCGACATTCTCTGCACCGCTACATCCTGGCAATCGTCCGGGTTCTCAGGCTCCACAGCCTTGGCGACGGTGGCCGCCTGCACCTCGCCTATCGCTGGCTCCCCATTGTGTGTCTCAAGGTAGTGGGACGTCTCCACCTTCCGGTCGCCGGCGTCCACCTTACTCCTCGCCGCGCCGAGATCACCGAAGTGGTCATTAGCAAAGCTGTTGAAGCGCAGCAGAAGCAGCGCAACGAAGGTCAGGCCCTGAATACTCACATCCAGGCCGTAGTAGATATAAGACTGCGTCTTCACGCCCTCGAACGTGTCGGGCAGCGCAGCCTTCACGATGACTTGCAGCAGCGACGTCAAGACACCAGACACGCCCACACCACCCATCATGGTCGACGTGAAGCTCGGGGGGAAGGCGCCGAACATGCCGTACGTCGTGGACTCGAAGATGCTTTTGCCGAAGCCGCCGATGAAGCCGGCTAAACAGATGGTCGCCACGGCACCGCCCTCGCTCGTGCCAACCGCAGGCACCGCCATCAGCACGATGATCTCCACGATCAGAATGATCAAGCCGCCAAACAGGCGCAGCTTTATCGGGACGCGACGGAACCAGCTCAGCAGCGTCAGCGGCTCCATGATCAAACTCGTCAACAGTCCGATGAGGTTGTAGTAGGTCATGACGTTACTCCAGAAGTTGGTGTGCGTTGCGACAGCGTCCGGGTTCTTCATGGCGTAGCGGTAGTACTCCATAATGTACCCGGGTGCTGAGAAGACGGCATTGATGGGCATCATCATGGACACACCGCACATGAACGCGACGACGTACACGTAGAGCTCACCAGCCGTCATCTTTCGCCGCTTCTGTGCCACGCCCTGGGCGTGGGGCGCCTGGTAGGATGCGGTGTCCGACATGGTGCAGTGACGCGTGATAAGCGAGGCCGCTGCGTTCGAGCTCGACGTGGTTCTGTTGAGGAATAGACGGCTGTCAGACTAAGACGTGAGCGCTGGGCAAGGGAGAGAGACGGGTGAAGGAGGAGGGCATGGGGCTTGAAGAAGAAGACACAACGCCTGGGAAGCTCGGAAAAGGTGTGTGGGCTCACGGCCTGGGGCGGTAGGGCGACTTGAGCACGCAGAGTGTACGCCTTTGTCAGCAACGCGGCACACGATGGAATCCCGTCCCACAAGAGCAGCGCCCTGCGCTTTTCAGATCGTGTGTGTGGAGGGGGGAGGGAGAGAAGTCCAAGAGACGGACAGCCTTTGTGTGTGTTTGTTTGTTTGCCTTCAGGCGGGTGTTAGCACACGATTGAAAAGCCAGCACTGCCTTATTATAACACACACACACACACATATATATATGAGTAGGTGGGTGGTCACACCAGAGGCGGTACGCACACACAGACACAAAAGCCAGAGGATACATCTAGAAGGCGTCTACTCGGAGATATCCGACAGGGGGATCCCATGCACATTGTAGATGGTACGCGCAGGTGAGTTATAAAGAAGCGTGCGCACCGGCGGGGGAGGGATTCGGCCTCCATGTACACGGAGCGACGTATCCACACATCCGCGTCTTCTGTAAACCTTTAACAGCACATCGGTGTTCCACCCGCCCACACGCCTGTGCGTTGGACTCATTTGATTCTGCGAATCGTCTGCACAGACAACACAGAAACCGTAAGCGAGACCATATTAGAAAAAACATGTATCACCCCCCCAAAAAAAAGACCAGCTAAAGTGATACACGAGTATATCTCTCTGGATAAACACACACACACACTCGCAGGCGCAAGCGCATGCATGCACAGAGCCGTGCAACTTCTTGCGGAGCCAAAAAAAAAAACAGAGACCGCAGAGGGGCGGGGTGGACACTGTGTGTGCGTGCGTGTGTGTGTGCATCGCTACGCTTCGTTTTGAGCCGTTCCGCTGCCTGGATGTGACACCAAACTGTTTCCTTCCCGTGGCGTCTCTCTCTCAGAGAGGAATAGACCATCGCCACATCTGATGAGTCACAGACAACACAGACAGTCAAGTTAGAGCTTCCCCTACAACTGCCTCTTTCAGGCCCCGTGCCCTTCTTTCCTTCCGCCCCGCCGGGGGCTGGGCAAGAGGAATATGCTGCGGTGTGCAAGGCACCAGCGCCGAGGATGAGGCAGAAGAGAAGGGGGCGCGCGGGAGTCGCCTTGGTTCGAGTGCAAAATAGGCTACCAGGGGAACAGAAAGCGCACACACGCACACACACACACACACACACACAGAGACACACTGCCATTTGTATCCGGTGGGGAAAAGAAGGGGGAGGGGGGGGGGAGTCAAGCAAAGATATGTTTGGGGTTGAAGAGATGGGAAAGAGGCCAGGGAACACGGCACTCCAGTTAAGGGGGCGTCATCTGAGAGAGGGAGATATCAACTACACACCACTCTCATCAGAGGTAAAAACAGATCAGTGGAAAGAGGCGAGGGGGAAGAGGGAGGAGGGGGGGAAAGCAGGTAGGGAGTGGGGGAGGCAGGGAGGGAGTGGGGGGTGAATCAAAAAAGTGCCGAACTTGCGAGTTGTATGATGGGGGAGGGCAAGGGAGAGGATAATGGGGGGAGGGAGTCGTGGCAGGTGAGTAGCCCAAAGCATCACCGGGAACGCGCAAGGGGGGGATGAGGGGACGGGGCAGCAAAAGCGATTTAGTCCATCATTGCCGCCCACACGCACAAATGATCCCCCCTCCCTCCCCGGGGCACCCGCAGGGAGCACGCACAGGCCCGCCTGCTGCCGCGACGTAAGCCCACCACCGTCCACCAGGGGTGGGTGGTCTGCCAAGCGCCTCTGCGCTGCGTCGTAGCTCAGTGGCGCTCACGGAGCGTCTGGGTCATGATGCTGAAACCGCTGCCAATCGTGGCGCCGACCAGGATAGAGACACCCATCAGCGTGCCGGCAACGAACCGCTTGCCGTCGTCGTTGATGCCCTTCGACTGCGGGCCCAGCACCAGTGACATCGAGCCCACGTAGCCGTTCGAGAAGCCGAGGATGATCTGCATCACGTAGCCGTACGCCTCGCTCGGGATGTAGTGATACGAGTACAGCAGCAACAGCGGCACAAATATGACGCGCGCGAAGGACGCCGCCACGATAGTCCAGCGCCTCTCGTACGACCGGGGCCACATAAACTTGAACGACGGCGCGAAGCGGCCGACCACGTCGAAGATGTTGAAGATGAGCACAATGATCGTCGCAAACCACTTAGACTCCGGGAACGCCCCAATAATAATGATCGGAAACAGGAACAGAGTGACAAGGAAGTTGAAGGCGCAAGCAACAAACATCCACTTGACGTGGCGCAGCGTGCTGAAGATCGCGGTGGCAACCAGGATCTCGTTACTGGTCGGGCCCTCCACCTCGCACGGCGACATTCTCTGCACCGCTACATCCTGGCAATCGTCCGGGTTCTCAGGCTCCACAGCCTTGGCGACGGTGGCCGCCTGCACCTCGCCTATCGCTGGCTCCCCATTGTGTGTCTGAAGGTGGTGGGACGTCTCCGCCTTCCGGTCGCCGGCGTCCACCTTACTCCTCGCCGCGCCGAGATCACCGAAGTGGTCATTAGCAAAGCTGTTGAAGCGCAGCAGAAGCAGCGCAACGAAGGTCAGGCCCTGAATACCCACATCCAGGCCGTAGTAGATATAAGACTGCATCTTCACGCCCTCGAACGTGTGGGGCAGCGCAGCCTTCACGATGACTTGCAGCAGCGACGTCAAGACACCAGACACGCCCACACCACCCATCATGGTCGACGTGAAGCTCGGGGGGAAGGCGCCGAACATGCCGTACGTCGTGGACTCGAAGATGCTTTTGCCGAAGCCGCCGATGACGCCGGCTAAACAGATGGTCGCCACGGCACCGCCCTCGCTCGTGCCAACCGCAGGCACCGCCATCAGCATGATGATCTCCACGATCAGAATGATCAAGCCGCCAAATAGGCGCAGCTTTATCGGGATGCGACGGAACCAGCTCAGCAGCGTCAGCGGCTCCATGATCAAACTCGTCAACAGTCCGATGAAGTTGTAGTAGGTCAAAACGTTACTCCAGAAGTTGGTGTGCGTTGCGACAGCGTCCGGGTTCTTCATGGCGTAGCGGTAGTACACCATAATGTACCCGGGTGCTGAGAAGACGGCATTGATGGGCATCATCATGGACACACCGCACATGAACGCGACGACGTACACGTAGAGCTCACCAGCCGTCATCTTTCGCCGCTTCTGTGCCACGCCCTGGGCGTGGGGCGCCTGGTAGGATGCGGTGTCCGACATGGTGCGGTGACGCGTGATAAGCGAGGCCGCTGCGTTCGAGCTCGACGTGGTTCTGTTGAGGAATAGACGGCTGTCAGACTAAGACGTGAGCGCTGGGCAAGGGAGAGAGACGGGTGAAGGAGGAGGGCATGGGGCTTGAAGAAGAAGACACAACGCCTGGGAAGCTCGGAAAAGGTGTGTGGGCTCACGGCCTGGGGCAGTGGGGCGACTTGAGCACGCAGAGTGTACGCCTTTGTCAGCAACGCGGCACACGATGGAATCCCGTCCCACAAGAGCAGCGCCCTGCGCTTTTCAGATCGTGTGTGTGGAGGGGGGAGGGAGAGAAGTCCAAGAGACGGACAGCCTTTGTGTGTGTTTGTTTGTTTGCCTTCAGGCGGGTGTTAGCACACGATTGAAAAGCCAGCACTGCCTTATTATAACACACACACACACACATATATATATGAGTAGGTGGGTGGTCACACCAGAGGCGGTACGCACACACAGACACAAAAGCCAGAGGATACATCTAGAAGGCGTCTACTCGGAGATATCCGACAGGGGGATCCCATGCACATTGTAGATGGTACGCGCAGGTGAGTTATAAAGAAGCGTGCGCACCGGCGGGGAGGGATTCGGCCTCCATGTACACGGAGCGACGTATCCACACATCCGCGTCTTCTGTAAACCTTTAACAGCACATCGGTGTTCCACCCGCCCACACGCCTGTGCGTTGGACTCATTTGATTCTGCGAATCGTCTGCACAGACAACACAGAAACCGTAAGCGAGACCATATAAGAAAAACATGTATCACCCCCCAAAAAAAGACCAGCTAAAGTGATACACGAGTATATCTCTCTGGATAAACACACACACACACTCGCAGGCGCAAGCGCATGCATGCACAGAGCCGTGCAACTTCTTGCGGAGCCAAAAAAAACAGAGACCGCAGAGGGGCGGGGTGGACACTGTGTGTGCGTGCGTGTGTGTGTGCATCGCTACGCTTCGTTTTGAGCCGTTCCGCTGCCTGGATGTGACACCAAACTGTTTCCTTCCCGTGGCGTCTCTCTCTCAGAGAGGAATAGACCATCGCCACATCTGATGAGTCACAGACAACACAGACAGTCAAGTTAGAGCTTCCCCTACAACTGCCTCTTTCAGGCCCCGTGCCCTTCTTTCCTTCCGCCCCGCCGGGGGCTGGGCAAGAGGAATATGCTGCGGTGTGCAAGGCACCAGCGCCGAGGATGAGGCAGAAGAGAAGGGGGCGCGCGGGAGTCGCCTTGGTTCGAGTGCAAAATAGGCTACCAGGGGAACAGAAAGCGCACACACGCACACACACACACACACACACAGAGACACACTGCCATTTGTATCCGGTGGGGAAAAGAAGGGGGAGGGGGAGTCAAGCAAAGATATGTTTGGGGGTGAAGAGATGGGAGAGGAGCCAGGGAACACGGCACTCCAGTTAAGGGGGCATCATCTGAGAGAGGGAGATATCAACTACACACCACTCTCATCAGAGGTAAAAACAGATCAACGGGAAGAGGGAGGAGGGGGGAAGGCAGGGAGGGAGTGGGGGGTGAAAAAAAAAGTGCCGAGCTTGCGAGTTGTATGATGGGGGAGGGCAACGGAGAGGATAATGGGGGAGGGAGTCGTGGCAGGTGAGTAGCCCAAAGCATCACCGGGAACGCGCAAGGAGGGGGATGAGGGGATGGGGCAGCAAAAGCGATTTAGTCCATCATTGCCGCCCACACGCACAAATGATCCCCCCTCCCTCCCCGGGGCACCCGCAGGGAGCACGCACAGGCCCGCCTGCTGCCGCGACGTAAGCCCACCACCGTCCACCAGGGGTGGGTGGTCTGCCAAGCGCCTCTGCGCTGCGTCGTAGCTTAGTGGCGCTCACGGAGCGTCTGGGTCATGATGCTGAAACCGCTGCCAATCGTGGCGCCGACCAGGATAGAGACACCCATCAGCGTGCCGGCAACGAACCGCTTGCCGTCGTCGTTGATGCCCTTCGACTGCGGGCCCAGCACCAGTGACATCGAGCCCACGTAGCCGTTCGAGAAGCCGAGGATGATCTGCATCACGTAGCCGTACGCCTCGCTCGGGATGTAGTGATACGAGTACAGCAGCAACAGCGGCACAAATATGACGCGCGCGAAGGACGCCGCCACGATAGTCCAGCGCCTCTCGTACGACCGGGGCCACATAAACTTGAACGACGGCGCGAAGCGGCCGACCACGTCGAAGATGTTGAAGATGAGCACAATGATCGTCGCAAACCACTTAGACTCCGGGAACGCCCCAATAATAATGATCGGAAACAGGAACAGAGTGACAAGGAAGTTGAAGGCGCAAGCAACAAACATCCACTTGACGTGGCGCAGCGTGCTGAAGATCGCGGTGGCAACCAGGATCTCGTTACTGGTCGGGCCCTCCACCTCGCACGGCGACATTCTCTGCACCGCTACATCCTGGCAATCGTCCGGGTTCTCAGGCTCCACAGCCTTGGCGACGGTGGCCGCCTGCACCTCGCCTATCGCTGGCTCCCCATTGTGTCTCTCAAGGTAGTGGGACGTCTCCGCCTTCCGGTCGCCGGCGTCCACCTTACTCCTCGCCGCGCCGAGATCACCGAAGTGGTCATTAGCAAAGCTGTTGAAGCGCAGCAGAAGCAGCGCAACGAAGGTCAGGCCCTGAATACCCACATCCAGGCCGTAGTAGATATAAGACTGCATCTTCACGCCCTCGAACGTGTGGGGCAGCGCAGCCTTCACGATGACTTGCAGCAGCGACGTCAAGACACCAGACACGCCCACACCACCCATCATGGTCGACGTGAAGCTCGGGGGGAAGGCGCCGAACATGCCGTACGTCGTGGACTCGAAGATGCTTTTGCCGAAGCCGCCGATGACGCCGGCTAAACAGATGGTCGCCACGGCACCGCCCTCGCTCGTGCCAACCGCAGGCACCGCCATCAGCATGATGATCTCCACGATCAGAATGATCAAGCCGCCAAATAGGCGCAGCTTTATCGGGATGCGACGGAACCAGCTCAGCAGCGTCAGCGGCTCCATGATCAAACTCGTCAACAGTCCGATGAAGTTGTAGTAGGTCAAAACGTTACTCCAGAAGTTGGTGTGCGTTGCGACAGCGTCCGGGTTCTTCATGGCGTAGCGGTAGTACACCATAATGTACCCGGGTGCTGAGAAGACGGCATTGATGGGCATCATCATGGACACACCGCACATGAACGCGACGACGTACACGTAGAGCTCACCAGCCGTCATCTTTCGCCGCTTCTGTGCCACGCCCTGGGCGTGGGGCGCCTGGTAGGATGCGGTGTCCGACATGGTGCGGTGACGCGTGATAAGCGAGGCCGCTGCGTTCGAGCTCGACGTGGTTCTGTTGAGGAATAGACGGCTGTCAGACTAAGACGTGAGCGCTGGGCAAGGGAGAGAGACGGGTGAAGGAGGAGGGCATGGGGCTTGAAGAAGAAGACACAACGCCTGGGAAGCTCGGAAAAGGTGTGTGGGCTCACGGCCTGGGGCAGTGGGGCGACTTGAGCACGCAGAGTGTACGCCTTTGTCAGCAACGCGGCACACGATGGAATCCCGTCCCACAAGAGCAGCGCCCTGCGCTTTTCAGATCGTGTGTGTGGAGGGGGGAGGGAGAGAAGTCCAAGAGACGGACAGCCTTTGTGTGTGTTTGTTTGTTTGCCTTCAGGCGGGTGTTAGCACACGATTGAAAAGCCAGCACTGCCTTATTATAACACACACACACACACATATATATATGAGTAGGTGGGTGGTCACACCAGAGGCGGTACGCACACACAGACACAAAAGCCAGAGGATACATCTAGAAGGCGTCTACTCGGAGATATCCGACAGGGGGATCCCATGCACATTGTAGATGGTACGCGCAGGTGAGTTATAAAGAAGCGTGCGCACCGGCGGGGGAGGGATTCGGCCTCCATGTACACGGAGCGACGTATCCACACATCCGCGTCTTCTGTAAACCTTTAACAGCACATCGGTGTTCCACCCGCCCACACGCCTGTGCGTTGGACTCATTTGATTCTGCGAATCGTCTGCACAGACAACACAGAAACCGTAAGCGAGACCATATAAGAAAAAACATGTATCACCCCCCCAAAAAAAAGACCAGCTAAAGTGATACACGAGTATATCTCTCTGGATAAACACACACACACACTCGCAGGCGCAAGCGCATGCATGCACAGAGCCGTGCAACTTCTTGCGGAGCCAAAAAAAACAGAGACCGCAGAGGGGCGGGGTGGACACTGTGTGTGCGTGCGTGTGTGTGTGCATCGCTACGCTTCGTTTTGAGCCGTTCCGCTGCCTGGATGTGACACCAAACTGTTTCCTTCCCGTGGCGTCTCTCTCTCAGAGAGGAATAGACCATCGCCACATCTGATGAGTCACAGACAACACAGACAGTCAAGTTAGAGCTTCCCCTACAACTGCCTCTTTCAGGCCCCGTGCCCTTCTTTCCTTCCGCCCGCCGGGGCTGGGCAAGAGGAATATGCTGCGGTGTGCAAGGCACCAGCGCCGAGGATGAGGCAGAAGAGAAGGGGGCGCGCGGGAGTCGCCTTGGTTCGAGTGCAAAATAGGCTACCAGGGGAACAGAAAGCGCACACACGCACACACACACACACACACACAGAGACACACTGCCATTTGTATCCGGTGGGGAAAAGAAGGGGGAGGGGGAGTCAAGCAAAGATATGTTTGGGGGTGAAGAGATGGGAGAGGAGCCAGGGAACACGGCACTCCAGTTAAGGGGGCATCATCTGAGAGAGGGAGATATCAACTACACACCACTCTCATCAGAGGTAAAAACAGATCAACGGGAAGAGGGAGGAGGGGGGAAGGCAGGGAGGGAGTGGGGGGTGTGAAAAAAAAAAAGTGCCGAGCTTGCGAGTTGTATGATGGGGGAGGGCAACGGAGAGGATAATGGGGGGAGGGAGTCGTGGCAGGTGAGTAGCCCAAAGCATCACCGGGAACGCGCAAGGAGGGGGGGGGATGAGGGGATGGGGCAGCAAAAGCGATTTAGTCCATCATTGCCGCCCACACGCACAAATGATCCCCCCTCCCTCCCCGGGGCACCCGCAGGGAGCACGCACAGGCCCGCCTGCTGCCGCGACGTAAGCCCACCACCGTCCACCAGGGGTGGGTGGTCTGCCAAGCGCCTCTGCGCTGCGTCGTAGCTTAGTGGCGCTCACGGAGCGTCTGGGTCATGATGCTGAAACCGCTGCCAATCGTGGCGCCGACCAGGATAGAGACACCCATCAGCGTGCCGGCAACGAACCGCTTGCCGTCGTCGTTGATGCCCTTCGACTGCGGGCCCAGCACCAGTGACATCGAGCCCACGTAGCCGTTCGAGAAGCCGAGGATGATCTGCATCACGTAGCCGTACGCCTCGCTCGGGATGTAGTGATACGAGTACAGCAGCAACAGCGGCACAAATATGACGCGCGCGAAGGACGCCGCCACGATAGTCCAGCGCCTCTCGTACGACCGGGGCCACATAAACTTGAACGACGGCGCGAAGCGGCCGACCACGTCGAAGATGTTGAAGATGAGCACAATGATCGTCGCAAACCACTTAGACTCCGGGAACGCCCCAATAATAATGATCGGAAACAGGAACAGAGTGACAAGGAAGTTGAAGGCGCAAGCAACAAACATCCACTTGACGTGGCGCAGCGTGCTGAAGATCGCGGTGGCAACCAGGATCTCGTTACTGGTCGGGCCCTCCACCTCGCACGGCGACATTCTCTGCACCGCTACATCCTGGCAATCGTCCGGGTTCTCAGGCTCCACAGCCTTGGCGACGGTGGCCGCCTGCACCTCGCCTATCGCTGGCTCCCCATTGTGTGTCTGAAGGTGGTGGGACGTCTCCGCCTTCCGGTCGCCGGCGTCCACCTTACTCCTCGCCGCGCCGAGATCACCGAAGTGGTCATTAGCAAAGCTGTTGAAGCGCAGCAGAAGCAGCGCAACGAAGGTCAGGCCCTGAATACCCACATCCAGGCCGTAGTAGATATAAGACTGCATCTTCACGCCCTCGAACGTGTGGGGCAGCGCAGCCTTCACGATGACTTGCAGCAGCGACGTCAAGACACCAGACACGCCCACACCACCCATCATGGTCGACGTGAAGCTCGGGGGGAAGGCGCCGAACATGCCGTACGTCGTGGACTCGAAGATGCTTTTGCCGAAGCCGCCGATGACGCCGGCTAAACAGATGGTCGCCACGGCACCGCCCTCGCTCGTGCCAACCGCAGGCACCGCCATCAGCATGATGATCTCCACGATCAGAATGATCAAGCCGCCAAATAGGCGCAGCTTTATCGGGATGCGACGGAACCAGCTCAGCAGCGTCAGCGGCTCCATGATCAAACTCGTCAACAGTCCGATGAAGTTGTAGTAGGTCAAAACGTTACTCCAGAAGTTGGTGTGCGTTGCGACAGCGTCCGGGTTCTTCATGGCGTAGCGGTAGTACACCATAATGTACCCGGGTGCTGAGAAGACGGCATTGATGGGCATCATCATGGACACACCGCACATGAACGCGACGACGTACACGTAGAGCTCACCAGCCGTCATCTTTCGCCGCTTCTGTGCCACGCCCTGGGCGTGGGGCGCCTGGTAGGATGCGGTGTCCGACATGGTGCGGTGACGCGTGATAAGCGAGGCCGCTGCGTTCGAGCTCGACGTGGTTCTGTTGAGGAATAGACGGCTGTCAGACTAAGACGTGAGCGCTGGGCAAGGGAGAGAGACGGGTGAAGGAGGAGGGCATGGGGCTTGAAGAAGAAGACACAACGCCTGGGAAGCTCGGAAAAGGTGTGTGGGCTCACGGCCTGGGGCAGTGGGGCGACTTGAGCACGCAGAGTGTACGCCTTTGTCAGCAACGCGGCACACGATGGAATCCCGTCCCACAAGAGCAGCGCCCTGCGCTTTTCAGATCGTGTGTGTGGAGGGGGGAGGGAGAGAAGTCCAAGAGACGGACAGCCTTTGTGTGTGTTTGTTTGTTTGCCTTCAGGCGGGTGTTAGCACACGATTGAAAAGCCAGCACTGCCTTATTATAACACACACACACACACATATATATATGAGTAGGTGGGTGGTCACACCAGAGGCGGTACGCACACACAGACACAAAAGCCAGAGGATACATCTAGAAGGCGTCTACTCGGAGATATCCGACAGGGGGATCCCATGCACATTGTAGATGGTACGCGCAGGTGAGTTATAAAGAAGCGTGCGCACCGGCGGGGAGGGATTCGGCCTCCATGTACACGGAGCGACGTATCCACACATCCGCGTCTTCTGTAAACCTTTAACAGCACATCGGTGTTCCACCCGCCCACACGCCTGTGCGTTGGACTCATTTGATTCTGCGAATCGTCTGCACAGACAACACAGAAACCGTAAGCGAGACCATATAAGAAAAACATGTATCACCCCCCAAAAAAAGACCAGCTAAAGTGATACACGAGTATATCTCTCTGGATAAACACACACACACACTCGCAGGCGCAAGCGCATGCATGCACAGAGCCGTGCAACTTCTTGCGGAGCCAAAAAAAACAGAGACCGCAGAGGGGCGGGGTGGACACTGTGTGTGCGTGCGTGTGTGTGTGCATCGCTACGCTTCGTTTTGAGCCGTTCCGCTGCCTGGATGTGACACCAAACTGTTTCCTTCCCGTGGCGTCTCTCTCTCAGAGAGGAATAGACCATCGCCACATCTGATGAGTCACAGACAACACAGACAGTCAAGTTAGAGCTTCCCTACAACTGCCTCTTTCAGGCCCCGTGCCCTTCTTTCCTTCCAGCCCGCCGGGGCTGGGCAAGAGGAATATGCTGCGGTGTGCAAGGCACCAGCGCCGAGGATGAGGCAGAAGAGAAGGGGGCGCGCGGGAGTCGCCTTGGTTCGAGTGCAAAATAGGCTACCAGGGGAACAGAAAGCGCACACACGCACACACACACACACACACACACAGAGACACACTGCCATTTGTATCCGGTGGGGAAAAGAAGGGGGAGGGGGAGTCAAGCAAACATATGTTTGGGGGTGAAGAGATGGGAGAGGAGCCAGGGAACACGGCACTCCAGTTAAGGGGGCATCATCTGAGAGAGGGAGATATCAACTACACACCACTCTCATCAGAGGTAAAAACAGATCAGTGGAAAGAGGCGAGGGGGAAGAGGGAGGAGGGGGAAAGCAGGTAGGGAGTGGGGAGGCAGGGAGGGAGTGGGGGGTGAATCAAAAAGTGCCGAACTTGCGAGTTGTATGATGGGGGAGGGCAACGGAGAGGATAATGGGGGAGGGAGTCGTGGCAGGTGAGTAGCCCAAAGCATCACCGGGAACGCGCAAGGAGGGGGATGAGGGGATGGGGCAGCAAAAGCGATTTAGTCCATCATTGCCGCCCACACGCACAAATGATCCCCCCTCCCTCCCCGGGGCACCCGCAGGGAGCACGCACAGGCCCGCCTGCTGCCGCGACGTAAGCCCACCACCGTCCACCAGGGGTGGGTGGTCTGCCAAGCGCCTCTGCGCTGCGTCGTAGCTTAGTGGCGCTCACGGAGCGTCTGGGTCATGATGCTGAAACCGCTGCCAATCGTGGCGCCGACCAGGATAGAGACACCCATCAGCGTGCCGGCAACGAACCGCTTGCCGTCGTCGTTGATGCCCTTCGACTGCGGGCCCAGCACCAGTGACATCGAGCCCACGTAGCCGTTCGAGAAGCCGAGGATGATCTGCATCACGTAGCCGTACGCCTCGCTCGGGATGTAGTGATACGAGTACAGCAGCAACAGCGGCACAAATATGACGCGCGCGAAGGACGCCGCCACGATAGTCCAGCGCCTCTCGTACGACCGGGGCCACATAAACTTGAACGACGGCGCGAAGCGGCCGACCACGTCGAAGATGTTGAAGATGAGCACAATGATCGTCGCAAACCACTTAGACTCCGGGAACGCCCCAATAATAATGATCGGAAACAGGAACAGAGTGACAAGGAAGTTGAAGGCGCAAGCAACAAACATCCACTTGACGTGGCGCAGCGTGCTGAAGATCGCGGTGGCAACCAGGATCTCGTTACTGGTCGGGCCCTCCACCTCGCACGGCGACATTCTCTGCACCGCTACATCCTGGCAATCGTCCGGGTTCTCAGGCTCCACAGCCTTGGCGACGGTGGCCGCCTGCACCTCGCCTATCGCTGGCTCCCCATTGTGTGTCTGAAGGTGGTGGGACGTCTCCGCCTTCCGGTCGCCGGCGTCCACCTTACTCCTCGCCGCGCCGAGATCACCGAAGTGGTCATTAGCAAAGCTGTTGAAGCGCAGCAGAAGCAGCGCAACGAAGGTCAGGCCCTGAATACCCACATCCAGGCCGTAGTAGATATAAGACTGCATCTTCACGCCCTCGAACGTGTGGGGCAGCGCAGCCTTCACGATGACTTGCAGCAGCGACGTCAAGACACCAGACACGCCCACACCACCCATCATGGTCGACGTGAAGCTCGGGGGGAAGGCGCCGAACATGCCGTACGTCGTGGACTCGAAGATGCTTTTGCCGAAGCCGCCGATGAAGCCGGCTAAACAGATGGTCGCCACGGCACCGCCCTCGCTCGTGCCAACCGCAGGCACCACCATCAGCACGATGATCTCCACGATCAGAATGATCAAGCCGCCAAACAGGCGCAGCTTTATCGGGACGCGACGGAACCAGCTCAGCAGCGTCAGCGGCTCCATGATCAAACTCGTCAACAGTCCGATGAGGTTGTAGTAGGTCATGACGTTATTCCAGAAGTTCGTGTGCGTTGCGACAGCGTCCGGGTTCTTCATGGCGTAGCGGTAGTACTCCATAATGTACCCGGGTGCTGAGAAGACGGCATTGATGGGCATCATCATGGACACACCGCACATGAACGCGACGACGTACACGTAGAGCTCACCAGCCGTCATCTTTCGCCGCTTCTGTGCCACGCCCTGGGCGTGGGGCGCCTGGTAGGATGCGGTGTCCGACATGGTGCGGTGACGCGTGATGAGCGAGGCCGCTGCGTTCGAGCTCGACGTGGTTCTGTTGAGGAATAGACGGCTGTCAGACTAAGACGTGAGCGCTGGGCAAGGGAGAGAGACGGGTGAAGGAGGAGGGCATGGGGCTTGAAGAAGAAGACACAACGCCTGGGAAGCTCGGAAAAGGTGTGTGGGCTCACGGCCTGGGGCGGTAGGGCGACTTGAGCACGCAGAGTGTACGCCTTTGTCAGCAACGCGGCACACGATGGAATCCCGTCCCACAAGAGCAGCGCCCTGCGCTCTTCAGATCGTGTGTGTGGAGGGGGGAGGGAGAGAAGTCCAAGAGACGGACAGCCTTTGTGTGTGTTTGTTTGTTTGCCTTCAGGCGGGTGTTAGCACACGATTGAAAAGCCAGCACTGCCTTATTATAACACACACACACACACATATATATATGAGTAGGTGGGTGGTCACACCAGAGGCGGTACGCACACACAGACACAAAAGCCAGAGGATACATCTAGAAGGCGTCTACTCGTAGTTATCCGACAGGGGGATCCCATGCACATTGTAGATGGTACGCGCAGGTGAGTTATAAAGAAGCGTGCGCACCGGCGGGGGAGGGATTCGGCCTCCATGTACACGGAGCGACGTATCCACACATCCGCGTCTTCTGTAAACCTTTAACAGCACATCGGTGTTCCACCCGCCCACACGCCTGTGCGTTGGACTCATTTGATTCTGCGAATCGTCTGCACAGACAACACAGAAACCGTAAGCGAGACCATATTAGAAAAACATGTATCACCCCCCGAAAAAAGACCAGCTAAAGTGATACACGAGTATATCTCTCTGGATAAACACACACACACACTCGCAGGCGCAAGCGCATGCATGCACAGAGCCGTGCAACTTCTTGCGGAGCCAAAAAAAAAAAACAGAGACCGCATAGGGGCGGGGTGGACACTGTGTGTGCGTGCGTGTGTGTGTGCATCGCTACGCTTCGTTTTGAGCCGTTCCGCTGCCTGGATGTGACACCAAACTGTTTCCTTCCCGTGGCGTCTCTCTCTCAGATAGGAATAGACCATCGCCACATCTGATGAGTCACAGACAACACAGACAGTCAAGTTAGAGCTTCCCCTACAACTGCCTCTTTCAGGCCCCGTGCCCTTCTTTCCTTCCGCCCGCCGGGGCTGGGCAAGAGGAATATGCTGCGGTGTGCAAGGCACCAGCGCCGAGGATGAGGCAGAAGAGAAGGGGGCGCGCGGGAGTCGCCTTGGTTCGAGTGCAAAATAGGCTACCAGGGGAACAGAAAGCACACACACACACACACACACACACACACACACAGAGACACACTGCCATTTGTATCCGGTGGGGAAAAGAAGGGGGAGGGGGGGGGAGTCGAGCAAACATATGTTTGGGGGTGAAGAGATGGGAGAGGAGCCAGGGAACACGGCACTCCAGTTAAAGGGGGCATCATCTGAGAGAGGGAGATATCAACTACACACCACTCTCATCAGAGGTAAAAACAGATCAACGGGAAGAGGGAGGAGGGGGGGAAGGCAGGGAGGGAGTGGGGGGTGAAAAAAAGTGCCGAGCTTGCGAGTTGTATGATGGGGGAGGGCAACGGAGAGGATAATGGGGGGAGGGAGTCGTGGCAGGTGAGTAGCCCAAAGCATCACCGGGAACGCGCAAGGGGGGGGGGATGAGGGGATGGGGCAGCAAAAGCGATTTAGTCCATCATTGCCGCCCACACGCACAAATGATCCCCCCTCCCTCCCCGGGGCACCCGCAGGGAGCACGCACAGGCCCGCCTGCTGCCGCGACGTAAGCCCACCACCGTCCACCAGGGGTGGGTGGTCTGCCAAGCGCCTCTGCGCTGCGTCGTAGCTTAGTTGCGCTGCGTCGTAGCTTAGTGGCGCTCACGGAGCGTCTGGGTCATGATGCTGAAACCGCTGCCAATCGTGCCACCGACCAGGATGGAGACACCCATCAGCGTGCCGGCAACGAACCGCTTGCCGTCGTCGTTGATGCCCTTCGACTGCGGGCCCAGCACCAGTGACATCGAGCCCACGTAGCCGTTCGAGAAGCCGAGGATGATCTGCATCACGTAGCCGTACGCCTCGCTCGGGATGTAGTGATACGAGTACAGCAGCAACAGCGGCACAAATATGACGCGCGCGAAGGACGCCGCCACGATAGTCCAGCGCCTCTCGTACGACCGGGGCCACATAAACTTGAACGACGGCGCGAAGCGGCCGACCACGTCGAAGATGTTGAAGATGAGCACAGCGATCGTCGCAAACCACTTAGAGTCCGGGAACACCCCCACAGCAATGTTCGGAAACAGGAACAGAGTGACAAGGAAGTTGAAGGCGCAAGCAACAAACATCCACTTGACGTGGCGCAGCGTGCTGAAGATCGCGGTGGCAACCAGGATCTCGTTACTGGTCGGGCCCTCCACCTCGCACGGCGACATTCTCTGCACCACTACATCCTGGCAATCGTCCAGGTTCTCAGACTCCACAGCCTTGGCGACGGTGACCGCCTGCACCTCGCCTATCGCTGGCTCCCCATTGTGTGTCTCAAGGTAGTGGGACGTCTCCACCTTCCGGTCGCCGGCGTCCACCTTACTCCTCGCCGCGCCGAGATCACCGAAGTGGTCATTAGCAAAGCTGTTGAAGCGCAGCAGAAGCAGCGAAACGAAGGTCAGGCCCTGAATACTCACATCCATGCCATAGTAGATATAAGACTGCGTCTTCACGCCCTCGAACGTGTCGGGCAGCGCAGCCTTCACGATGACTTGCAGCAGCGACGTCAAGACACCAGACACGCCCACACCACCCATCATGGTCGACATGAAGCTCGGGGGGAAGGCGCTGAACATGCCGTACGTCGTGGACTCGAAGATGCTGTTGCCGAAGCCGCCGATGAAGCCGGCTAAACAGATGGTCGCCACGGCACCGCCCTCGCTCGTGCCAACCGCAGGCACCACCATCAGCATGATGATCTCCACGATCAGAATGATCAAGCCGCCAAACAGGCGCAGCTTTATCGGGACGCGACGGAACCAGCTCAGCAGCGTCAGCGGCTCCATGATCAAACTCGTCAACAGTGCGATGAGGTTGTAGTAGGTCAAAACGTTATTCCAGAAGTTGGTGTGCGTTGCGACAGCGTCCGGGTTCTTCATGGCGTAGCGGTAGTACTCCATAATGTACCCGGGTGCTGAGAAGACGGCATTGATGGGCATCATCATGGACACACCGCACATGAACGCGACGACGTACACGTAGAGCTCACCAGCCGTCATCTTTCGCCGCTTCTGTGCCACGCCCTGGGCGTGGGGCGCCTGGTAGGATGCGGTGTCCGACATGGTGCAGTGACGCGTGATAAGCGAGGCCGCTGCGTTCGAGCTCGACGTGGTTCTGTTGAGGAATAGACGGCTGTCAGACTAAGACGTGAGCGCTGGGCAAGGGAGAGAGACGGGTGAAGGAGGAGGGCATGGGGCTTGAAGAAGAAGACACAACGCCTGGGAAGCTCGGAAAAGGTGTGTGGGCTCACGGCCTGGGGCGGTAGGGCGACTTGAGCACGCAGAGTGTACGCCTTTGTCAGCAACGCGGCACACGATGGAATCCCGTCCCACAAGAGCAGCGCCCTGCGCTCTTCAGATCGTGTGTGTGGAGGGGGGAGGGAGAGAAGTCCAAGAGACGGACAGCCTTTGTGTGTGTTTGTTTGTTTGCCTTCAGGCGGGTGTTAGCACACGATTGAAAAGCCAGCACTGCCTTATTATAACACACACACATACACACATATATATATGAGTAGGTGGGTGGTCACACCAGAGGCGGTA
This sequence comes from Porcisia hertigi, assembly GCF_017918235.1. Lineage (NCBI taxonomy): Eukaryota > Euglenozoa > Kinetoplastea > Trypanosomatida > Trypanosomatidae > Porcisia > Porcisia hertigi. The sequence goes on from NC_090574.1 coordinate 518,505, forward strand.
CGCACACACAGACACAAAAGCCAGAGGATACATCTAGAAGGCGTCTACTCGTAGTTATCCGACAGGGGGATCCCATGCACATTGTAGATGGTACGCGCAGGTGAGTTATAAAGAAGCGTGCGCACCGGCGGGGGAGGGATTCGGCCTCCATGTACACGGAGCGACGTATCCACACATCCGCGTCTTCTGTAAACCTTTAACAGCACATCGGTGTTCCACCCGCCCACACGCCTGTGCGTTGGACTCATTTGATTCTGCGAATCGTCTGCACAGACAACACAGAAACCGTAAGCGAGACCATATAAGAAAAAACATGTATCACCCCCCCCCCCCCAAAAAAAAGACCAGCTAAAGTGATACACGAGTGTATCTCTCTGGATAAACACACACACACACTCGCAGGCGCAAGCGCAGGCATGCACAGAGCCGTGCAACTTCTTGCGGAGCCAAAAAAAAAAACAGAGACTGCAGAGGGGCGGGGTGGACACTGTGTGTGCGTGCGTGTGCGTGTGTGTGTGCATCGCTACGCTTCGTTTTGAGCCGTTCCGCTGCCTGGATGTGACACCAAACTGTTTCCTTCCCGTGGCGTCTCTCTCTCAGAGAGGAATAGACCATCGCCACATCTGATGAGTCACAGACAACACAGACAGTCAAGTTAGAGCTTCCCCTACAACTGCCTCTTTCAGGCCCCGTGCCCTTCTTTCCTTCCGCCCCGCCGGGGGCTGGGCAAGAGGAATATGCTGCGGTGTGCAAGGCACCAGCGCCGAGGATGAGGCAGAAGAGAAGGGGGCGCGCGGGAGTCGCCTTGGTTCGAGTGCAAAATAGGCTACCAGGGGAACAGAAAGCGCACACACACACACACACACACAGAGAGACACACTGCCATTTGTATCCGGTGGGGAAAAGAAGGGGGAGGGGGGGGGAGTCAAGCAAAGATATGTTTGGGGGTGAAGAGATGGGAGAGGAGCCAGGGAACACGGCACTCCAGTTAAAGGGGGCATCATCTGAGAGAGGGAGATATCAACTACACACCACTCTCATCAGAGGTAAAAACAGATCAACGGAAAGAGGGAGGAGGGGGGGGGAAGGCAGGGAGGGAGTGGGGGGGTGAATCAAAAAAGTGCCGAGCTTGCGAGTTGTATGATGGGGGAGGGCAACGGAGAGGATAATGGGGGGAGGGAGTCGTGGCAGGTGAGTAGCCCAAAGCATCACCGGGAACGCGCAAGGGGGGGGGGATGAGGGGATGGGGCAGCAAAAGCGATTTAGTCCATCATTGCCGCCCACACGCACAAATGATCCCCCCTCCCTCCCCGGGGCACCCGCAGGGAGCACGCACAGGCCCGCCTGCTGCCGCGACGTAAGCCCACCACCGTCCACCAGGGGTGGGTGGTCTGCCAAGCGCCTCTGCGCTGCGTCGTAGCTTAGTGGCGCTCACGGAGCGTCTGGGTCATGATGCTGAAACCGCTGCCAATCGTGCCACCGACCAGGATGGAGACACCCATCAGCGTGCCGGCAACGAACCGCTTGCCGTCGTCGTTGATGCCCTTCGACTGCGGGCCCAGCACCAGTGACATCGAGCCCACGTAGCCGTTCGAGAAGCCGAGGATGATCTGCATCACGTAGCCGTACGCCTCGCTCGGGATGTAGTGATACGAGTGCAGCAGCAACAGCGGCACGAATATGACGCGCGCGAAGGACGCCGCCACGATAGTCCAGCGCCTCTCGTACGACCGGGGCCACATAAACTTGAACGACGGCGCAAAGCGGCCGACCACGTCGAAGATGTTGAAGATGAGCACAATGATCGTCGCAAACCACTTAGAGTCCGGGAACACCCCAATAGAAATGTTCGGAAACAGGAACAGAGTGACAAGGAAGTTGAAGGCGCAAGCAACAAACATCCACTTGACGTGGCGCAGCGTGCTGAAGATCGCGGTGGCAACCAGGATCTCGTTACTGGTCGGGCCCTCCACCTCGCACGGCGACATTCTCTGCACCGCTACATCCTGGCAATCGTCCGGGTTCTCAGGCTCCACAGCCTTGGCGACGGTGGCCGCCTGCACCTCGCCTATCGCTGGCTCCCCATTGTGTGTCTGAAGGTGGTGGGACGTCTCCGCCTTCCGGTCGCCGGCGTCCACCTTACTCCTCGCCGCGCCGAGATCACCGAAGTGGTCATTAGCAAAGCTGTTGAAGCGCAGCAGAAGCAGCGCAACGAAGGTCAGGCCCTGAATACTCACATCCAGGCCGTAGTAGATATAAGACTGCATCTTCACGCCCTCGAACGTGTTGGGCAGCGCAGCCTTCACGATGACTTGCAGCAGCGACGTCAAGACACCAGACACGCCCACACCACCCATCATGGTCGACGTGAAGCTCGGGGGGAAGGCGCCGAACATGCCGTACGTCGTGGACTCGAAGATGCTTTTGCCGAAGCCGCCGATGACGCCGGCTAAACAGATGGTCGCCACGGCACCGCCCTCGCTCGTGCCAACCGCAGGCACCGCCATCAGCATGATGATCTCCACGATCAGAATGATCAAGCCGCCAAACAGGCGCAGCTTTATCGGGATGCGACGGAACCAGCTCAGCAGCGTCAGCGGCTCCATGATCAAACTCGTCAACAGTCCGATGAAGTTGTAGTAGGTCAAAAGGTTACTCCAGAAGTTGGTGTGCGTTGCGACAGCGTCCGGGTTCTTCATGGCGTAGCGGTAGTACACCGTAATGTACCCGGGTGCTGAGAAGACGGCATTGATGGGCATCATCATGGACACACCGCACATGAACGCGACGACGTACACGTAGAGCTCACCAGCCGTCATCCTTCGCCGCTTCTGTGCCACGCCCTGGGCGTGGGGCGCCTGGTAGGATGCGGTGTCCGACATGGTTGAGAGAAGGGAGTAAGGGTACTGCGCGCGTGAAGAGAGGGGGAGGGGAAGGGGGGGGGGGAGGTGAGTTAAAACTGAGTGAAAGGTAATGAAGCGTTTTTTTGCAGGAGCTCGGTGTACACAGGAGGTTGTTTATGTATTTTTGTTTTTTGGTGGTGGGGGAGGGGGGGGGGGGCGGAGGTGATTTGGAATGGTTGGTGGTAGGTGTAGACCCGACAACGTGCACTGATCGCCAAGCGGTGTAGAGGACAGAAACCGGGGGGGGGGGGCAAGGGAAGTGGAAGGTGAAGCTTCAAGGTGTCATGGAGGCCCACGCCACGTGCCTAAACACATGCATACACGTGCTTTTAGCGCGGAGGTATGCATGCAATAAGTGACGCGTTTTATTCGTAGAATTAGGGGGGAGTGCAGGAGGGAGGGTGCGGGGGTGATTTGATTGTTCCGCTGTGTGGCTTCAGAAATACACACGTTTTTGTACATGTGGACAAAACGCACGTACGATTCTGGTGTTTGTTCACATGCTTGTGTGTGAGTGTGTGTGTGTGTGTGAGTGTGGGGGGGGGGGGGAGGATATCCTCTAGTATTTTCCTCCCTCCTCCATCCTTGCAAAGGATCTCGACACGACAGAGGAACACACATTGCCGGCGTGTTGACCCCCCCTTTTTTGACTCTTCACTGAGTTTCACGAGGAGAAAACGAGACAAATAAAAGCGCGGCACGGAGGAAAAAGGCAGCTGTGTTCTCGGACACATCAAGCATTCTCCAGTGGACTGCACCCTCCCTCCCCACCCTCGCAACACACACACACACACACACACACACCTGACTTGCTGCACCACAACCTACCACCCCCTACTCTCCCCTCTCCTCCCCTCCACTGCCGCTGGGTCCAGCCCCGGTCATTCCGGCAACAATCCCGGGAGTTATGGTTCTCTGTAGAGCCATAGCAGGCACCGCTGCAGCGCCGGAGGGTTTTAGGTCGCCCTTCTCAATGATTGCCGGCGCTTCAATGGACAGCCACGGCCCCAGGCCGAGGGCGAGAAGATGGCTGATGCCAAAGTACGGCACATTACGAGCCCACAATGGGAAGAAGTGCGTCGTCATACAAATCTTACCGCCCCTGTACATCTTCACCGTCTTTCCTTCCAACTCCGGCAGTGCGAGCTCCGGCGGCGCCTGCGGGTACGTCACGGGGATGTCGAAGTTCATCTTGAACTCGTACTTCTCGTTCTTGTAGTAGGTCCAGCAAGTGCCATACCAGCGAGTGCCTTGCGGGTTGCTCTCCAACTGGAACCAGTGTGAGTCGCTTGCCTTATTGTTTTCTACGTACGCGATAAGGGACGCATACTCCTCCTTCAGTCGTGCGGTCCACCGGTCGCCATCACGCGGTCCCGCTTTTGTCCTCAGAAGTGGGATGCGGGAGACGCTCTCCTTCACGGACGGCTCCATTCGCGTTCCTTCACTCTGTCAAATACGTCCGTAGCGATGGCAGCGACGACTCAAAGGTCTCCACTGTTCCTCCTGTTTTTTTTTTTTTGAGTGGGGGGTGGGGGAGGGGAGGGGGAGGGGAAGGGCGGGGGAGGGGGGGGGGGTGAATAAAAAATCGTGGAGACTACAGACGAGGTAAGAATCGAACGCCACACCACAAATGTGTGCTGGTGTCCCCCAAATGTGTATGTGTGCAGGACTGGATATACTTGCTGCATAGCCCTCAGAGGAAAGGCAGGGTACAATGAAAGGAGAGACGAGAAGGGGGGGGGGAGGGGGAGAGGGATTACTTTTTGTGAGTGTGTGTCTAAGTCCTAATAAAAAAATTGTGCACTCAGCGAGGTCCACCGCCATGCCTGATGAGGGTGTTTGGAGACTGTTCGCTCTACGCAGACAGAATACCAAATTCCTCTCTTCAAATCATAGCAAACACAGCCACGCACACGCAAGCAGACACAAGCAGACAGACAAAGTGCATCTTGACGCTGGGAGGAGATTGGTCCTCCTCCTCCCCCCCTTTTTTTTTTGGGGGGGGCCGGTGGCGTGTTGTGATGGCCACACTATTGTCATACTGTCAACTCGACAGTCGATACTCTTTTCCCTCAGCACTACACGCCCCTTCCCACCACAAGCCGTCACCAGCTACCCCCGCATTACTGCCACACTTGCAGAGCAGCACACACTAGAGGGGCGCTCAATTCCGCGTGAATTTGGCATATTCAACGCGTCGTTCCCCCCCCCCCGTCCCACGAACAGACTTGAAGCCATAAACGCGCACAACCACAACTCATCCACCGCTCCTACACCACGGCTGTGTCACGCTCGTCTAGGGCGAGGCGTGTCTTGTGTTTCGTTGTGCTATGAGGCTATAACGGCGTGCCCCGTCCCTTCCTCTCTCCCACCCACCCCGTCCCTCGCTCCAGAGACGTGGTGCACGATCAGTGGCAGGTACGCTTTGGGGTATACGGCATACCTTCATGCACACAGACCGCGCCCAGGGTCATGCTCGAGGGCGGAAGTGATGGCGGCCTCCCAAGCAGAGAGCAGAGACTCATCCAGGTGCATGCTGGATGTCCTCAAGGAGAGGGGAGGCTAGCCACCCCTCAGATCAGGGACCTTCCCAGACCCTGCACTCGACCAGTTTGAGATGCAATTCCCGCAGTCGCTTCAGTTCCCGGCGCTCTGTCATATATGCTGTGAAGACTCCGATATGAGGAGTCTGCAGAGCTCGATGACATCATTCGGGCTGACCCTCGTCCTGCTTCTGGCATCTGTGCCTACATCAGCCCATCCGGTCGGATGTAAGAGGTGCCCCGGGCACCGCACATAAGTGCACACCCACGGAGCCCGGATTGGCGTGGCTTTCCTCTGGCCTTGTTCATGCATCGTTGTACCCTTCTCTGACCTCTGAACTCCCGGTTTGGATGCGATACATCATGCCAGCTATGCTTGACAGCCCATGCACGCATAGTGATCGCATGTCTGCATATCGGGGCCCGCACCAGGAGAGCGCTGTTGTCGGAGGCGGGGAGCACTACACCCTCTTATAAAAGCGAGGTCCTAGGAACCGTCAAGGGGCATCCGCGTAGAGAATGAAGAGTGCGGTTGGAAAAAACAAAAACGGTTCTGCGCCCTCGACATGCAACTCCTCTTCTCTGTCGTCGACTGTCCCAAAAATAACCGCCACATGTCCAAGATGTCTGACAGATTGGCCGCCCCGATGTACCGTAGCCCACCTGAACAGGTGGCGGACAGCCACAACTGCGCTGTTCTGTTTGCCAGAGAAGGGGCAAAGCAAGCCGCGAGGGGGGGGGGGGGGGGGAGGGGGGGGGGGAAGCGGAGAGGTGGTCAACGGGAGGGCCTTGAAAAAAAAAAAAAAGCGGCGTCTTACGACTTGCGATGTGGGGCGCGATCGACGAGGTGAGGATCGGGAAGCCACCCAGACTGCATGCTGGCGGCAGCAGCAGCACGGCCGCCGTGGCGTCCCTTGGCACCCTGATACAACCTCTCCAGCCGCGCCACCTCCTCGGCCTCCTGGCGCTGCTGTTGCAGCTGCTGTTCCGACTTTGGACGAAACATATCCCGTGACTTGATAACATTTTCGTTGACCGAGTCGTGGTCTACAATCGAGATGAGGTCGAAGGGCAAAAAGCCGTAGCGGAACAGGGCGCTCGCCCGGTTCAGAGCAAAGTTGTAGTGACGGCATAACTCCTGCCCTGGTTGCACATCACGTAGCGTATAGAGCGTGATGGCACCATCACCGCCGAGCACAGGAGAGGGACCCACGCGGATGGCGCAATTCGGTCGATTGCTGTGATTCACGAGATCCAAGTACGGCACCAGAGCCACCTCCGCTGGTTCGGGTGTCCCTCGCAGCCGACGCCAACGCCGCTGCAAACGCCGAAGAAAGAGGTTTCTGCGATAGTAGTTGGCCGGTGGCACATGTTCAGCCCTCGCCAGCACCAGCCGAGTGATGCGCCGGAGGTGCTCGAGTTTGAAGGGAGGGTTGACAGCCTCGTGGATGGCCGTAAGGGTGAGATGCAACTTTTTGGTCATTTCTTCATAGCTGGTGCGTTGCCAAGAGTCAAGGGCCATGCCATACATGCCAAACACAAACTCCTCATTGAAGTCTTCATCGTCCAGCATGCGCGCATACGGGGTGGCACCGGCACGAAGCACATCTGCCAAGCGGTTCAGCTCCGCCACCGAGCATACGTGCGTGGTGTCGGGTATAGCCATGATGATGGCACTCATCTGCAGGGCCAAGTAGAGCTGTGGAGCCATTACGCTGAACTCATCATCTGCGATGGCAGCGCCCACTTGGGCCAAAGTCAGTTGTGGCAGCGCATTCGGTTGGGTCGCAATATTTGAGACAGTTAACAGTGAGGAAAGAGGGATGGTGGCAAGCGGCCTGTTGGCCGGCAGGGGGGCGGTGCCGGCGTGGGAAAGGAACAGACCGCGGTGCTGCGAAGAGCGAGTGCCAATAAATGTCTCCTCGTGCAGGTGTATGCCAAAGTGAGTTCTGCAGCTGTGGTAAAAGTCGCCAGGAAGAGTTGAGGAGGGCCCGTAGAGCGACTTGCCAAGGCATCGCGGGATGCCTGTGCACTGCAGCATACGTGTCCTATGCGAGGAGAGAGAGGAAGGGGGCACAACTAAAGTGCGAGGGAGAAGAGAGAGGTGGAGAGAGGAGTGTGCAGCTTCTCAGAGACTGGCGCCAACAGCTAATAAGTGGGGTGGGCAGAAATGATACGATATCCGTGTGTATGAGTGGAGACCGGGGCGGGGGAGGGGGGGAGGGGGGGGGAGTCCCCTACGCGACCCCGCGTATTCCTGTGGCGATGCGTCTCTCTCTCTGCAGATGTTGTGAGAGGCAACAGCGGTAATGAGAGCGCGTGCTAGCCACGCACCCAAGCAAGCTCTTCCCCCCTCCCTCAGCTGTATGGACAGTAGCGTGAGCACGGACAAGAGCGAAAGCAGCACGGGTCAGACGTGGCGTCTGATGTCAAGAAGAGTGTGAGCCGGCGATGGCAGGGTGGAAAAAAAAATGACATGAGCCCCACCCTCCCGTCTTGCACACATACAAGCAGCTTCCGTCTCAGCGGGGCAAGATGAAAGGACACACACACACACACTCATATATACTTTCTCCAGACACCTTTGACAACGTGACGACGCTCTTCGTTGGCGTATCAACGACACGCCGCGGGAAAGGACTACGAAGGTGTGTGCGTGCGTGCTTGCGCACCTGGGGGGGGGGGGGAAGGTGCATGAACACGACGACCCGTCTCTCTTCAGTAAAAAAAAAAGCAGCACCTGATGAAGCTTGTGGCGGTGTCGCATGTATTACATGCTTGCTTCGATATAAGGGGTGGGGGGCAGGGAGTGAACCCGTGGCCTCATGTCACAGCCTCCCCCCCCCCCTCCACCGAGCCACTCTTTTGCCAACACCACCGCCACCCCTGACGGGGCCCCTCAGCCCCGCCGCCCCCCCCCCTCTCTTTCCTCCTTGCAGGTTCTTCCGCTGCGTTTTGGTTGTCCATTCTGATTGGCTCTGGCTGACTGCGCCCGCAGGCAGGGGAAGAGGCAAACACTGGAGAGGGGCTGCCACGCGTTAGCCCACCGCCGCTTTCGTTTCTTCCTAACGGGCCTTGTCGCGGGTGTGTGGCACGTCGTACTTCCCAAAGGCCGCAAGTGTCGGGAGGTTTTTCTCCACGAGGCACTTCTGCACCTGTGCATCCAGTGCACTCGGCTGGGCCGAGTAGAGGTCACGCAGATCGCGGGCCATGGGGCGGTAGGCGTACTGCACGGGTTGTGGCACCACGTCGCCGGCACTCGCAATCGTGCTCTGCTTCAGCTGTCGTCGCTCGAGACCGAAGGAGAGCCACACAGGCTCGGCGCGTACCATGTACTCGCAGAGACGCGTCTCAATAATTGCGACCACCAGTCCCTTGAGGCACAGCTCACCCAGGGTGATGATGTGAGGCGGGAAAGTGAAACCAGCCGGGTGTTCCTGTTCAGGCAGCAGCAGCCACCGCAGTTGCCCAAGCAGCTGGCGCACAAATGCCGTTTTGCGCGAAAAGGCCTCCTCTTCTGACTTCTCCTGCAGCTTAGCTGCCCGCGCAGCTTGCAGCTGTGCGAGCCGGGTCGTCGTACCGCCGAGGCTACCCGAGGCGCTTGGGGTGTTGGCCGCGTTATTGGGGGCGGTGGACGACAATGAGGTCGCTGAGAGGGACGCGAACAGATCGTTTTCGTAGCCGCGCGAGGCAGAGGATCTTGTCGCGACGCCGCCCAGCCCGACGGCTGCGGGTGAGCTCGGCCCGTACTGCTCCCGCAGCGCGACCTGGTCCAGGGTGTACATGCCACACATATCGTACACCGTCTCCATATTGTAGCCGCAGGAGATGAAATCGAGCAGGTTCGAGTAATCCTGTATGAGACCGTTTGGGAAGAGTCGGAGAAACGGGCCCATGAGACACTCGTGCAGCACCAGTGCGCCTTGATGATCGAGTCCCCGCAATCCGCCCATCATGCGGCTCAGGTAGGTGTCACGGCTACTTCCAAAATGCACCATACCCGCCTCTTCCAATTTGACAAGCATCGCGTACAGCGCTGTGCGACCCTCTCGGTCCAACTTGGAGAAGAGGGCGTGGTACGGCTCCACGCTGTCGATCCCGAGGTGCTCCATGAATGTTGTCAGCACCGCCTCGGGGTTCCACCGACGCGGCCACTCGGCCAGCTGTGAGTAATGTAGATCCAGCAACGCGTGATCCTTGCGGCTCTGGTGGTCTAACCAACGCGACACCGGCTCGTTGCAGAGCTCACACCACTGCGGATTGCGAAACACCCAGTTGCGCTTATCGATCTGACCGTGCATCATCGAGTAGATGGGAACGCTGCCACCCTCCGTTGGGTACGGAGGCCGCAAAACATGACCTTCCGTGCCGGGCGCCCCGTCCCCCACAGTGACACGTGACCTGGAGGACATGCCTGTGGAAGCGGCCTGCAGCAACGGAGTCCTCGCGCCGACCGCGGCGCGGCGAATCGATGACAATCTTAACATGGATGACGAGGAGGCCATTTTTGATTTCTACAGCAAGAGAAGGGCCGATGAGAGATATATGGGGAGGAGGAGGGAGGGGGGAGCGTGAGTAACCCTGCTTCCGTGACCGGGTGTTTCTTCTGGTTCTGTTGGGCCGTGTCCATGAGGAAATCATGGGTCTACTGCGCACTCGGCCAGAGAAGGAAGCGTGGGTAACAAAGCCCACGAGCGGGTACAGCGTGCGTGATGCTACTCCTATTTCTTTTTTTTCATTGACGGAGGGGGTGGGGGGAAGGAGAGAAAGAGAGCGCAGAGCACAGAGCGTGACACACGTGACTCCACCTCTGCGCACCACTCTTATCGGTGCTGTACATCAGACAAAAGAAAAAAAAACATCTGTGTGAAAGGAGGCAGGAAAGGAGGAGGAGGGGTAAGGGGAGAGAAGGCTACTACGACAGCGGTCATTCATCGCCACCGACATCACCGTTCCTCTTCCCCTGCGCGCGGGACCACCGCCACATGCGTCGTCGAAGGCCTGATCCAATCATGATTCACTTCCTGAGCCCATGCGCCTCGGCCTCTGGCCGTCGTGCTTTTTTTTTTGCCCGGTGAAGCCGCCAGGCAAACTGAACACTCCTTGCGCAGGCGTGACGATAGCGGCTGTAGACCTCAGCCCGGCTGGCGAAGGCGGCGACGAAGGCCCCTGTTGTGGCGACAGCGGCTAGCTGGGCAGGAGTGCCGTGCAAGGAGAGGTACGGTGCAGTTGTAGAGTGGGCGACGACCCCGAACCACTGCGGGTGCGCGACCTGCAGGCGCAACATTATGTGCGACATCACCGCCTCGCCGCCCGCCAGTCGCATGCACAGCCCATTCCCGGACGATATGACTGGTTGCGCCGCTAAGTTGTCAGAGGTTGCCAGCGGCGCGCTGTGGATCCCGTTCAAAGGGGGGCGCGACAGGAATTCGACCTGGTGGTGGTCGGCGTATCGCCTAATCCTCAGCTGCCTCTCACGCAGCCACCGCCGCCACCGCCAGCCGCGACCGATTCGTTGGATTGTCGTGGAGGCCTCGAGCACTTGACGATCCCGCCGCTGCTGATGCTCAACCTTTTGCCGCTGCTCACGCTCCTGTAGCTGGCGCAGTTTGTCACTCTCCTCTTGGCGCTTCTGGCTGATGCGTTGCAAGTCGCGAAGACTCACGCGCTCTAGTGGAGTCTTGCAGTCACCAAGGCGCCGCGCCGCAAGGCCACGCTGCAGGTACGACTCGTAGACATCTCCGGTGCAGCGGTCGAGGAGGCTGTGTATGACGACCCTATCAAGATCGTTGGCCGGCTCTCGCGGCGAGGTGGTCGACAAGCGCGTTGTGGTCGAGTTGGGCGGAGAATGTGGAGACTCACTGCCAGTCGCTAGTGAAGGGGAACCGACGGAATGCTCCGCGGCCCCGGCGCAGACGCCGTCGCTGGTTCGCTGTCGCATAGGCGGCACGGCTGCCGATGCTGGAAACGCAGCGGCATCCAGAATTGTGCGTATGTCGTCGAGTGGTGCCCGTCGGGTAACGACGGCGCTGAGCACTCGCACGTCTCGGCACAACTGTGCGGTATAAAGTCGCACCAAATGACACCGATACCACCGCTGAATGCGCTGCGCGGCCGTGTTCGCCAACCCCGGCTGTGCGCTCAACAGAGAGGCTTCATTTGTTGGTGGAAGTAGCACATCACCGGTTGGGTTTGTCTTTGCTTTTGCGACCACTAGAGATGGAGTTGCTGCGGCCTTCCATGGCGTGCGGTACGCCCGCTTACACCGACCACAGTCCCTGTCGAGGCCATCGTCGGCAAGAGGTGCCACACCGTTGAGCCTCCGAAGTGTAGCGGGCGAGCGGTCTTCCCCGGTTGTTGACGTAATGCAACCGGCGTGAGCCCGATGCACCTGTTGAGAAGCCGAAGCAGACCCACACCCCCCCAAGATGTGAGGCGAAACTCCACGGTTGGGACGGCCGTGAAATGATGGTGTGGTCGTGATAGAGCTCGAGGGGCCGAAGGTCAAGCCACCACCTATAAAGTCAGTGATGAAACAGGTATGCTTTGTAGACATCTGCTCGGCAGCCACGCGCTGTGCCGTGTAGGCAGCACACGCGGCGGTTCGATGCCCCAATGCCTGTTGGGCCCAGTGCACACGTATTTGCCGCTGCAGCCGCAGTGCAGCGGCATCTCGGAGTTCCTCTTTGGCCAGGTAAGCCCCCAGCAGAGTGCGACGCTCTTGGCGTAGGCGAACGGCGAGTCGCTGACGCCACCAGCTCTGGATGCGCACCACACGAACGCTCAGGGGCAGTGAGCGGGCCAGGAGTTCTGGCGCCACCGCTGTCCAGTCCTCCACGCCGAGAAGCACGTTGCTCAAGCGGCGGGCCGCTTGCAGTTGTTGGAACAAGTCCGCCACAGCCGCCATCGAAGGGCTCACCGACGTGAGCTCGAAGAACGATGTTCTGGAGGACCCAGCAGACGGTGCCAGGTGCGACCTGGCGTCCTCACCGACGCTTACGAGCGGCAGCTCTAACGGCGTTGCTTGTGCACGCAACGCCGGGAGTGTGTTGTCAACCCTCAACCCCTCGCTCGAAAGGCCAGTCGTCGCCGCCGCCGCCGACGACGGCGGCGACAACGGCAGCAACGGTGCGGCGGAGGTGAAGGTGAGAGCCGCGCTAGTGGAGGCAGACCGTGTGGTGTGTGCGCCCAATGTACAGCCTATCCCCGGAGTCGTCGCTCCAGCAGCACCACACAATGCGGGCTCTGGCTCTTCCGTACTCGCCCTTGCCTCGTCCACGCCGGTGGGGGGCGTATTCGGGATGCTGAAGAACGCTAACTGTGGGTGAGGAGGGACACTCCTCTTCCACGCAGGAATGACGATGTCGCAGGGGTGCACGTGTCGAGAGACTTCAGAGAGTACATTGCTAACAATGCGCCGCGTACTGTGGCCTCGTGTCACAGCCGTTGCGCAACGAATGCCATGCTGCCTGGGACGTACACCGCCGTCCACTTCCCTGAGCCCGGTCGCGAAAAGAGTGGTTGCCAGGCCGCCGCCGCCGCTGGTATGCAAGAAAGAACGGGCAGCAGCAACGTTCTCCTCCACGGCCTGCGTGCCTGGATCACGCGCCCCCTCCACCGCAGTCGACGTGCTGTCCATCGCCTGCAGTGTGCGCCGCCATGCCACTAGCGTCTCTTCCACAGTTCTGGGTTCGTCCTCATCATCCACCGCTGCTGCTGCTGCTGCAGGAGCTCGCGCTTCGTGTCGTGGTACTTCAGAGGACCCGTGAGCGAGGCGAGCATGAACCAGAGCGTCGACCGCTGTGTTGTATGTGTAGTGTCCCGCTGCATCACCCACGCAGTCATGTAGGGCCATCTGAGAAGGCTGCGCGCTGGAGGCGGCGGGGGTGACCCCAAACCTTTTCTCTGCTGCGCTGGAATCCTCCTGTGTCCCTCCATGTAACGCGCGATTGCAGAAGGGGGAGGCTGCGACGGCAAACTGCATTGTATCCGGAGCCCCGAGCAATAGACCGCCCTTTTCTCGAACATCTTCGCCTACACCCATCCCCGCACTCGAGGCGGTGTCGATGGCAGGGAAGACCAACGTGGTTTCGCATCTGGCCACCGCTGTCTCACCATCATCGTGCGGACTGGCGCACGCCGGCTGATCAACCTCTGCTGGCACCGCACCGCTGGCTTCGAGAGGCCTTTTGTGGAGGCGCCTACATCGGTCTGACAGGGTCACCGACGAGTCGGACGCGCAGCCTTGATTTGAGTCATGCCCTTCGACAAGGACAGACGGCGTATTCGACGCGGACACGATTGGAAACGCCGTTGCAGTAGCGATCGGTGATGCGAAATCGTGGGTGGCAGCCGTGGGGATGCAAGACCTGCTGCTGCTGCTGCTGCCGATTCCCTGGCTCCCGGTGCACCGCTTCGGCGGCGAAGGTGAGGTGGCGGAGGACAAAACAGACGTCTGACGTGTGCCCTCTCCTGTCGTCACCGTAGTCCCTTTAGCCTTGGCGGGGGCTGCTTGGACTGAAGTCAACGGCGGAGGCGCGGCTCCCGGCACGCGGCCCTCCCCAGGGCAGCCTGCGCCAGTGCGCTGCTCGCTAGGACGTTCGCCGAAGCATTCACGATGCGGCGAGTCACACGGAATGCGCTGCGTGCAACGACCAAGGTGGCACTGGTCGCTCTCGGCGACACCGCATACATGAGGCAGGGCAACGCGCGAGTCCCGCCGCCCGTCCAGTACTTGCCACAGCAACCTCATCTCGTGGGCATCGGCCTCGGAGGCCGTCAGCTGCTCTTCGCAGACCACACGGAGCTCGTGAAGTTGCCGCACCGCGTTTGGGCTGAGCTGGTGCGACGGTAACGAGGGCAGCGGCGACAGGAGTGGCGGCGGTTTCACGCGCTGTAACTGCCGCTGCTCCGCGATGGCTGCAGGTGACGCGGCCGCTGTGAGCACAGACGACAGGATATGCGGTAACGCCCGTGTCTCTGTCAGCTGCACCGCTTCGATGAAGCAGTTTGGTGTAGTGGATGTGCCTGCTGAAGTAGGCGAAGCGAGACTGGCTGAGCGCTCGCCGCCGCCGCCGCCGCTGCCGGTGCTTTTCTTGATGCACGCGTGTTCATCTAATGTCTGTCGCATACCGCCCTCTATGAGAGCCTCGCGTGCGATGTGGGGTAGTCGAGAGAAAGCCAACTCGTCGCACTGCTCCAGCGTCTGGGCACAACGTTGATGCAGCGCCTTCAAACTCCCCGTCGCAAACTCTATTGTGTGCCGCGCAGATTTTACAGCGAGGACTGCGTTGGACGAAGCAGCAGAGGTTGTGGACGTCGTCACCGCCAGCGCTGCCAGAGGCGGGAGTGGGTCAGCGGCTGCGGAAGCCGATAGCAGAGGAAACTGCGTTGAGGTCGTACTGACCACTACCGGGGACTCCGGGCACGTGGACGGCACCGTGGCAGAGGAGGCGCCGTTCGCTGTGTGCGTGTGGTCGCTCAATAAACCCACACCACCTTTCAGCTGCAGCGATGCCGGGGAAACCATGGCGTTGGACTCAGAGGATCCGATGCCAAGGGCGCTAGTGGGGATCGAGAGCTCACGGCGCCGCGGTGTGGGCGCGACCACTGACCTGAGCGTCGACCGCGCGGGAGCCGATCCGTCGGGGTCGCTGTTGTGCACGCGCAATGTGTCACTGTAGCCCTCGTCTGAGCCAACGATGGCCTCGATAGACGACACCTCTTGGGTGGCCTGATACGACTCGGAGGGGTTTGACTGTGCCAGAGCCTCCGAGGAAAGGGGTGGCGCTCCAACCGAAGGGAGGCTAGAGAGCGGTGCATGTGCGCTCAACAGATGCGACTCCCGCCACACCTCGCGCAAGCATAGCGGCATATCCTCTTCGCGTAGGCTGCCGTACAGCTGCCGAGCTCTTTGCATGCCGTCATCGCCCCCGGCTGCAGCAATGGAGCCATAACTACTTCTGCAAGAAGGGCGACCAGAACTTGTTGAAGGCGGCAGGATCCTGCACCCATTCCAGCCAATGGCAAAGGACTGCCCGGCAATGACGTTGCCGCGCACCAGTGGTGGTGGTGGGGAGAGGGGTGGCGGCGGTGGTGCAACACGGGGCAGAGCTTCGGGCGCAGGATATGTCGCTTTTCGGCGAGTGCGACCAAATTGCCCCCACATGTTGGATTCTGGGAGATGGCAGGGTGTCGATATAGCGCGTTCGCTCGGTGCAGACGCGGGGGGGCGAGCCGCCTGCGCACCGCAATCCTGTAAAGAGTGACTGGCATGCGGCAGGGGCGCCAAAGTCATGGGTGCGGAGGAGGGCAGCCGTTGCAGATGGCGCTTGAAGAAGTCGATACTTGTCAACGTCTGGCCCCTGTTCCGTGTCTCGTCCTTGTCGTCCCTGGAGGCCTGACTGGGGTTTTCAAAGCGGCAGTCGTTGTCGCGGTCCCCCCACCCGGCTCGCACGGCCGAGTCTAGCCTCTTCTGCAGTTGCGCAGTGCGGCTTGCCAGGGCCGAAAAGACACGACGGTCCTCTTCGTTGTGTAGCACCAATGATGCGCGCCGTTGCTTCGATACTGCATTCTGAGAGAGGGAAGACATCTTCCTTATCGAGCGGGCTGCCCGTTCACTTTCACTGAACAGACCCGAGGTGTTGCCAGTCGTGGATGGCGCGGCAGTGGCAGGAGTCGGGACGGCCTCCCCCTCCGATGTCGTGTCGACCGCCGCTGTCGGGACTGCTGTCACGCTGCCCGAGGATATTTCCTCAAGGGCCGTTTGGCAGAGGCACAGACACCACTGCATCTCGTTGAACCGCCTCCCTGTGAACAGCATCTGGGCTACCGTGTGGACGCCACGAATATAGTCGAAGGTAGCGAAGACGACATCATCTTCGTTGGTGTCCTCGTCGAGATGCAAGGCGAGGAGGTTCGTGAGCTGAACCGTCAAGGTATCCATCGTCATTGTAGCGAACGCGCTCATACGTGTGTGCGCTTGTGCCCTACACTGGGGGACGGAGAGTGGGGTGGGAAGGAGGAGGCGGTGAATGGGAACGAGTTTGAAGAAGATCGCCGATACGCTGCACACACCCTAGACATGCACGCAAAGCGCACAACCGCGCAACTGTCGTAGCTGAACACCCAGCGCCGAAGACATCACACACAAGCATATAAACAGGGATGTACATGCGACTTCATCCTCATGTCCGTCTTGAAGGGGGAGTGCATACACCCCAATACAGCGGCCTTCCATGGCGCCTCTCCTCCCTTTTCTGTGGCCTCTTTGGAACCCCGACCCCATCCAGTGCGTGGCGTTGGTGTGAAGAAACCAAGAAAAAATGTAAGCTCACAGGAGAGTGGGTACGTTGTACAGCCCTCCACCGACACTCATCCTCGAGAGGCACCGGAGAGCGTAGCAGAACCGCAAAAATACGGCCCCAACACAAGACAGAGAGAGAGGACGTGCAATCGAAGCCTCAGCTATCCCTTACGTTGCCCCTCAACGGTGCTGCACCTCGATTTGAAATTTTTCTTTTTTTTTTCGCCTTTTACTTAGTGCGATGGGAGGGGAAGAGAGGAACCGAGAGCGACGAAGCCCGGAAAGAGAAGAAGAGAGATTGACACACACACATACACACACACACACACACTTAAACACACGAGCGCATACGTCACGCATTTCCGGTTCAATGCCTTTCGGCTAAAACAAAAATCGCGGCAGCTTCGGCAGCAAGCGACCGAGCTGCTCGCCAGCGAACTGAGCCACTTGGGCTGATACGCTCATGTGGACGCGGCGCTTTCGGTTGACCATCTTCTTGTTCTTGGATGCTGTGCGCGAGCCAACCAACCGCTTGCCCACACCCCGCGCCGCATTGTCCGACGATGAGGTGCCGCCAAAAAAGTCACCAGGGCGGCGCCTGGTTGGCGGCGGCTTCTCATACTGACAGGCGTGCACGCGGTACGTCGACGCGCCATGTGCGGACGCCTCTAGCATCAGCAGCGGTTGCCGAAGCGCCGGCAACTCCACCCCGCCCGTGATACTGGATGGGCGCTGCTCCTTCTGAATGGAGTTGATGAGCACACGCTCATACTCTTGGAATGTTTTGTCGAACTTGTCGAGATCTGTCAGCCACATCTTAACCGGAGTCGTCCGCTTCAGCTCTTCAATCTGCGCCTGCGTCTTGACAATGTCCTGCTGAAGCTTATCGGTGCTTGTGCGGGTGAAGAATGTAATGGGTTTCTTTAAGATGTAGTCGAAGCTCTCCTCCACGCGCACGAGGCCAAGTTTGACACATGTCTTGACGAGTGTGTCATCTGTCGCGTGCAGGAAGTCGATTTGACCCTGCCTAAAGTGTTCCACAAATTTGCGTGTCGACTGCAGGCGGGCAAGGTCCATCTCCATGAGCCCAATCTTGCGGGTGCGCCGGCGCTTGTACAAATCTAGGCGGCGGTCGTAGTGCCACTGCAGCACAGGCGCAAGATTGGAGTCGATCGGGCTAAGCGTGCCGGTTGGCGAGAAGACGGTGCCGTTGATGTAGATGCGCTGCGCCAGACCCAGGTCCGTCTCGCACTCCGCCCAGGTCGACAGCGCCCCGTCTCGGACAATGAGATCGATGTCGATGTGGTTGGCACCCGAATAATCAGCGATGCGCTGCACGACATCTGAGTTGGCAAGGCCAGAAATGTGTAGACGGAAGGCCTCAATACTTGTCATCCACGGCACCTCCGATATGTGAAAACGTCCATTGGGGTGCGCCGTGTATTTGCCAACCGCGATGAACTCATTGTCGGGGCCGCGTCGCACCGTGCCCTGAAAGCCCACCGCCCATGGCACGAGGTCGCGCACCACCTGCTTGGCCGACTCGCCGTTGATCATAGATCGCACCGCAGTCGAGACATCGAGCGGGTGGAACGATGGAATCGTTGTGGCAAAACCGAAGCCGATACCGACGGCGCCATTGCATAGAAGCATTGGTAGGATGGGGACGTAATGATGCGGCTCCACAGGGGTGCCCTCCTCATCCATATAATCTAGCAGCGGGTCATCCTCCTCGGGGAACAGCAGACGGGCAAAGCGACTCAGCTTCGTGAAGATGTAGCGCGGGGCGGCGTGATCGTTGCCCAGCTGCTGTCGAGAACCAAATTGACCCTCTGGAACGAGCAGGTTGATGTTGTTGCCACCGGTGAAGTTCTGCGCCATCTTCACGATCGTCTCTTGCAAGGAGGCCTCGCCGTGGTGGAACGCCGACACCTCTGAGATGTAGCCTGACAGCTGTGCCACTTTCGACGCCTCGGAGCTGTGGCGGCGCAGCAAGGCCCACAAAATCTTCCGCTGCGATGGCTTCAGTCCGTCCACGCAGTGTGGGATGGCGCGAGCGTTGCCGACGAGTGCGAAGTGCACCATCTCCTTGTGTACAAATTCTGGGATTGAGAGCGTCTTTTTGCTGCGATCGATGTCGATCTCGCCCTGGAAGGCGTTGGCCTTTGTCATCCACTCCTTCCGCCACTCCACCTCTGCTGTGTCGAAGACGCTGTCGAGCAGCCGGTGGTCCTTGGCCTCAACAGTGAGCTGCATGATGTTCTTGTCCATATCCGCAAAGTACTCCTTACCCTCCGCCGTGGTCGAAGTACCGAGACCTTTGTAGTACTTGGCCGTGTAGCGCGTGCTCGGGTGGGCACGCTGCCAGCGATGAAAATCGCGGAAGCTGTGGAAGGCGATCACCTCCTTGGCCTTTCCATTCACCTTGATCTTCACGATAGGTGTGGAGAAGAGGGAGATGTAGCCCGGGTTGTTCTGCAGCAGTGTCGGCCACAGCGACTCGAAGGCGTTAATGACGAGACCTTTGATGTGTGATCCATCGGCGTCCTGATCCGTCATGATGAGCAGCCGCTGGTAGCGCAGCTCAGCCGGCGTTTGGTACTCCTTTCCCAGCTCAAGCCCCAGTGCAAGGAAGAGGTCTTGCAACTCCTTGCAGGTCTTGAGGCGCTTTAGGTTCTTGTTACGCACGTTCAGCAGCTTGCCGCGCAGCGGGAAGACACCACAGAATTTCTTTTGGTCACTCGTGAGCGAGTTGAGGGCGAGTGCCTTGGCAGAGTCTCCCTCCGTAATGATGAGCGTGCGTATGTTCCTGCCGTCTGATCGAGACGACGTGGCGTCGACGAGCTTCGTGATGGAGGATATGAGGCTCTTGCTGCTCAGTCGCCGGCCGGCACCAATCTCCTTGTTCAGCTCATTTGCGAGCTGGTCGTTCATACTGTTGACGTGCGCCTCCAGAA
Organism: Porcisia hertigi; assembly: GCF_017918235.1. Classification (NCBI taxonomy): domain Eukaryota; phylum Euglenozoa; class Kinetoplastea; order Trypanosomatida; family Trypanosomatidae; genus Porcisia; species Porcisia hertigi. The sequence continues at coordinate 538,213 of NC_090574.1, forward strand.
ACGGCATCGTCTCGAGGTACTTCTCCAGGCTATTTTTCGGCACGCGCGGCATCGTCACGCTTGACACGAGTCTCGCCTTACTTTGCGAATCGAACTTCGGTTGTGCCTGGATGAGGAATACGAGCACAGTAAAATGTCGCTGCACTCGATTGGTGTCCACCACTTTTCCCTCTTTTTTGAAGTTTTTGCTGAGCGAGTCGAGGCAGGTGTCGAGGATGTCTATGGCGGCGTTGCAGTGCGTGCCCCCGTTGTAGGTGACAACGCCGTTCACAACACCAACAATGCGCTTTGGGCTCTGCGTCAGCTGCGGCACATACGCGATGCTGCCATTGGGACTCGTGTGCACAAAAGGCTCAGGCGGCATCGACCCGTCCGCGCCGGGCAGCGAGTAAAGCTTTGCGTAATCGCTGAATGTCTTGAATCCAAAGGGCACGTTGTTAAGCCGCACCTCGACCTTCGAAAACATCGCGGCCAGGTCCATGATGCGCTTGTGCAGCACACGCTTCATGTCAAGAGAGATGGACGAGTTGGGGAAGCCGAAGCGTGCATAATCGGGCATGAACTTGACACGCGTCACATTCCTTTCCTTTGGATCGACACGGGCCAGTCGCGGCGCTGTTGCCATCCGCATGTGGTCTGTCCAGCTCATGTGGAACTCTCGGCCAGCAGTGCGGCAGGCGATAGAAAACTTTGTGGAAAGAATATTCGTTAGTTTGGCACCGTAGCCGTGCCGGCCTGCTGTCGTTGAGGTTGCGTCGTTGTGATAGTTGGAGCTCGTCAGCAGATGACCAAAAACCATTTCTGGGATGTACATTTTGTGTTCTTTGCTACGCACAATGGGGAGGCCGGCGCCGTCGTTCTCGATTGTGATCTCGCCCGTATCGGATATGTGAATGCTGATGTACGTCTGCCGCACGGATCCTTTGCTGTTATTAATGTTATCAGCCGCATTGAGCAAAATCTCGTCCACAATCTTTAAGAGTCCCTGATTCACCCGCATCGTTTCCCAGACCATCTTGCCCTTCTCGGGGTCGAAGATGTACATGGATGTGAGCTGGGTTTCAATGCTCCCCACATACATCTCCGGTCGAAGGAGAACATGGTCGATGGGGGTGAGCTTCTTGTACTTGGAAGCGTCTGTCATTCTCGCAGCGATTGCGTGTGTTTGTGTGTCAGAGGATGGAGACAGGGGCAGGGAGGGAGGGAGGAGATGTAAACGACTGAGTCCGTTTGCATCAGATGTGGGTGTGGACTTCTTTTTGCTCGAGACCCCTACTCCCTTTTTTTTTAAATGGATGTCTATCGAATGAGGGGGAATACACACTTCACAGACACCACACGACACACAACACACAACACACACACGCGCGCACGAGCACGATTAGTAACAGAGTAGTAGTGTGATTATAGTTTTTCTATGACGATGTCGATAACAAGTAGCACGCCACTGTGTTTCTTCTCTATATATGTGTATATAGATATGAGGGCACCCGCCTGTTTTTCTTTGATCTGTGTGTGGCTGTGTGTAGGAGGGAGGGAGGGGGGAGAGCAAAACTCTTGGCTTTCAAGGTCTATGTCACGCCTTTAAATCTCTGTGATTGCTTCTATGAGTTGAAGAGCGCGTACGCGCGAAAGAGAACGTGTGTACTGTGTTGTGCGTGCGTGTGTGTGTATGTGTGTGTGTTTACGGTTGGGTTCGCCTCACTCAATCGCACGTCGGTGTCTCGCAGTCTCTTTTTTTTGTTTGGAGGGGGAGGTGGGCGTCGGCCCTCGTGTTCCTCCAATGCGTTGGCTGGCGTGTGTGTGTGTGTGTGTATACATGTACACAGATATATATATATATATGCCAAAGTGTGTTCGGTACATGTGTGATACCAGGCGTATATTTAAAATGTGGATTCGGTAAAAGGCGGAAGGAAAGTGGGACAGCAAGAAGAGTGTGTGTGTGTGTGTGTGTGTCCGTAATGGGGGTAGGGAGAGAGGGGAGGAGGGGGGAGAGACAGGGAGCGCTCTCCGTTAATGAACAACCCCTCCCCCCCCCACCACCACCACCGCCTGACCCACACACCCCCTCTACACCCCAATACACACATACACACGTGAACGGTGCGCCGAACGTGATGAGGGGGCACGCAAAGACCCGAAAGAGGTAGTGTCTACACGCGAAGGCGTCGTGAGACGTGTCCATAGTGGACCGGCCAGTGAGTGCATCCAAGTTAGATGGAAAGGGGGGAGGCGACACGGCTCGTTCATTCACGTGTGCTACTCCCTCACCCCCGCTGCCTCCAACATCGCCTCTTCTTTGTGGCGTGCCTTTGCGCTTGCCTCTTTACTTTTTTTTCTTCACGGCCGATATGCAGCAATGCTGCATACAGGCGGGGCATGGTGTCGGGTGGTGGACGCAGTTTGATAAACATATATACATATATATGCATTTGTTTTTTTTCTAGAAAATCACCTGCAGGAGGGGAGAGGAGCAGAGTAGCGTAGCGTAGCGTAGTTTGACGCGATTGACACCACCATCGCCTTCTATAACGCGTGCCTCTCCGAGCATGCATGAGTACCTATTCTGCAATTGGGGTGGTGGTGATGCATCTGATACACACATAAACAAACACACAGACGCATGTATGTGACAACCGCAACGATAGCAAGAGTGACAACAGCGCACATAATCGAGCAGAAACCTAAAAAAAAAAGAACCAGAGTATCTCACCCCCACTTCATCCCCACCTTTCATTCTGTATATGTGCGTAGAAGAACTGATGATGCTCTCACGTTGGCTGGAGCAGGGTGATCGCCATGATTTTCAGGACAGCCACGAACAACAGCGGTAATCCCCCCCCCCCACAACGATATGCTCAAAAGCAGTACAACATCAAGAAAGGTGGACCGATTAGGTACGCCACCAGCACATACGCACACACACACACACACACACAGACGCAAGATGAGAAGGCGTGAAAAACGCCAGGGTAAAAAAACGCAACGAGGCGCAGACGCAAAAAAAAAAAGAAAAAATGAAAACGACATCGAGAAATGGCATTTTTTTTTCAAGCAAAGCAGAATATCACTCGACGGGATCGGGATGGGGAGAAAGGGGGAGAAGGGGGGGAGAAGGGGGAAAAAAGGGGAAAAAGGGGGAGGGAGGGAGGGAGGGAGGGAGGGAGGGGAGAGAGGTGTGTGCCTATTTATTCGAAATCTTCAGCTGTGGGCTATGCTGGGGAACGTAACGAGAGCCTGGCTTCTCGCGCGGCTTGGCGTGGTTCAGAACTAGGCTTGGAGGGTACCACGACGAGTTCTTGGCGTTCATCCAACACATGTGCAGGTGCTCATCCCAGTTCTCAAGGCAGTACATCTTCTCAGCCACCAAAACACCTAAGCCATTCATGTTGTTGAGTGCGTCCTTGGATAGATGTGTTGTTAGCAGCAGCATGTTGAGGGCATCCCGCACCGTGGTAGTGTGGTCGGTTGTGATGAGGAAGGGTTGCCCAAAAGCTTTTCGCTGATGCCCCAGTGACGCGCTGCAGTTGTGCGTGATGTAGTCCATGTGACAACATGCGATGCGCCTCTCCGTGCCTTGAAGCGGGGCCGCCGCTTGAAGATCCACTTCGAACTTGCGCAGCGCCGACGCATCCAGCCTGAACTCCTCGGCGTCAGTCTTGAGCATGGGCACCTCGCACATCGCCGCGATGACGTGTCTGGGCTTGTCCACGAAGCTGAGCGTGAAGTGCGATGACTGGAGGGTTTCCTGAACGGTACCCCACACGTCTGTCTCCCGCTGCCAGGTGGGCACGGACTGACACACAAGCCTCACGAGGTTCTGGGGAGTGATGTTGGCAACGTTGACGCTGTAGCTTTCACGGTGCAGCGCGTGTCCCGCCTGGTCCCGCAGGGTGGCGGTGACAACGCCGAGATTTGGCCTCTCATCGCGCGCCCCAGCCAACCGTTCGTAGTAGAGAACGTGTATTTCGCTGTTCACGTAGAGGAGGTTGCCCAGAGTGAGTCGGGTGGTGCACGTTGGAGGCGACATTTCTGGGGTCGCTTCACCATTGCTGCTGCTGCTTTGGTAGAGCTGCAGATGACTCGGCTCGAAGGCGATAGCACGGCCGACGGCAGCGCAAACAGTCTCGTAGTTCCAGCTCAAAGACATGCGACACGAATGCTCCGTAGGGAACGTCGTCACCGCCACCTCATGTAATATGGGGAGCTGGACAGCCTCGTATGGGTTCAGCGTGGCGGCAATACGAATCGGGTCGGCCTCCGCGACGGCGTTCGCCTGAGCGGTGATTTTGCAGCCGCTGGCCCCCTCGATCGGTATCGACGTTGAGCCGGCGCTGCTCGTGTTGCCACCCGTCGTAGACGCGCTTGATGCAACGGCGCCCCCGCCGCCCCCGCTGCCGCTACCAGCGCCGTCGTTGATTGTCGGTGTCGTCGTCGCCAAGCTCAACGACGCAGACTCGCCGTTGTTGTTGAGCGCTGTCGGGTTCATCTCCTGCGGCGCACCCGCGGTGATGGCGCCGTCGTGCACCTCGGACCCTCCGTCCGGTGCGGCTGAGTTCGAAAGAGGGGGGGTTGTGACAGCAGCCGAAAGACTGCGTGTCGACTGCATCTCTTTCTCGGCTGCTGAGTGGGCTGCTGTCGCTGCGGCCACAGCGCTGCGCTGCCGCTCCAGCGTCGTGTGCCTGTACGCCTCGTCGTTTGCTTGATGGATGCGCTGCACCTCGACGATGTGCACGTCAACGCTGTTGCGTGCGTACATGTAGTAATGGACTATCGACAGGTGGCGATGAGAGCCGGGGATCGCTCGCGGCTGCGCCACCAGAACACAGCCAGACTTCAAATCTCCCAAGTCCGCGCGCTCGTTGAGCTCCACAAGCGTATGGTCGATGCGCTCGAGATAGAAGCAAAATATCGACGTCGCTGGCGGTGATGATGGATGCCGTATTGGTGCCAGGGAGCCCAACGAGGAGTGTGCTGAGTCGTCCAAAAAGCTGAGAGAGTCACGGTACACGGCCTCGCAACAATACACCTTAGCTGATTTGTCAATGAGTCGACTACAGACGTAGCGGACTGTGTTGTAGTCGTAGTACTTGAAGAAAATGAGGACGCGGTCGTAGCCAATGACGGGCAGCACAGGAACCTCGTCGGCCGATGCGGTGGGAGAGGGCGGGAGGAGGGGGCGCCTGAATGGTAGCTCCAGGTGCACGCTGCGCACGGGCACTCGTCGCTTGTTCGGCGCCAAGCAGATCAGCTTCACGGAGACCGTCCGCTGGAACTCGTTCAGGGGCAGAACAGCGGTTTTGCGGTTCCCCATGACGGACACTGCGGAAAGAACATTTGGCTCAGTGTCAGTCGTGACTTTGTAGTTGACCTCGACAGGATAGTCGGAGTGCTCGAGGGTGAGGTGCAGTGCTTTCGCCTCCGTCGGGCTCGACAACTCCACCATGTAGAAGCGGTGATGGATATCCTGCTGGAAGCTGCGAATGAGGCCCACTTTCTGGGTCAGACTGCTTAGCCCTGGGAGAGGCACCTTCGCCTGCTCTACGTAAACGCACATCGTCAGCACGATCCTACTTTCCTCCTCGCTGAGAAAATCCTGCAGGCACACCCGTTGTTGCTGCTGCTGCTGTTGCTGTTGCTGTTGTTGCTGCTGCTGCTGCTGTGGTTGTTGCGGCCCAAGACCCTTTAGCGCTGCACTTTCCTCATACGTCGGAAAAGGGAAAGATGGCCGCACTGTAGACGCATCGCGGCACCACCAGATGCGACAGTTGCTGGCCGTCACACCCAGCTGCGCCATCTCGGCCTGCGCTGCGAGGGTTTCGTACACCTCCGTCAGTGTATCCGATTTGTGGACGGTTATAACGCAGTCTGCATGCCGGCGCCACTGTTGAGCATCGCGGGAGAAGAGTTCGGTGCTGCAAACAGACTCGCAGTATTTGCGGAGGGCCGCATCAGTGATACAAAAAATCGTCACGGACCTCCGGGCCTCCTCAGCCTCACGCAGCTGTCGCTCCTCTTCCTGGATGGCACGTCGCATCGCCTCCTTGACCCGGTCGGATACGATGTCTGTCGGAGACGGTGCGAGAATCATTGCGGCATCGGCGCGGCGCACGTACGACAGGATGTACGCGTTACCCCTTCCCATGGCGGACGTGTCCTGGTGGAGGCTCTCCGCAGTGGTGGAGGAGCAGCCGTAGTTGTCGTTCACAGCATCTTTGTCTGTCACCACACGCACATTCTCGTCGTCGTACTCAAGCCAGCGGCAGAAGCGCTGCTCCTCTCGGTCCCACTCCCGGATGTAGCAATAGTAATGACCGCTGCGCGCTGTGCCACGGTGCACAATCACCCCTTGTAGGTCGTAGATGGCGGGTGAGTCGCTACTAAAAGGAGCAGCAGCCGAGTCCACGTTGCCTCCTGCCCCGGAGCCACCAACCCCCTCTGCAGCACCGGGGTTCTCTAGAGCGCACAGGTCGAGGACGAGGGGGAACTCCAGCGGCGCATTCACCTTACGCATCTCTGGCATCGGCGAGGTAAAGTCTATAGCGAAGCGCTTCAAGTGAAACCACGTCACCGGAGGGAACCGCGTATAGCTGTAACCCTTTTCAGCATCCTTGTACACCACCGGCTCTCCCTCCCGCTCTACTCGGTACTTGTTGTCGCCAACCAGTTGGTCGCGCGCGGTGAGTGAAGTGAGACTGTCTAACAGTGTTCTGTGCTGACCAAGAGGGATGTGCACGTCATAGTAGGTGTCAGCGCGGCGCGAGACATACGATTTGTCGAGTGTTTCCACAAATTGTTCCCCACGCCCCTCAAAAAGTTGATTGATCGCGCCCTCTGTCACGGTGCCCTTCATCCGCTCCTCCAAGTGGTCCCGCAGCAGAGTGGCCATCTCCTGGATGTCGTGCTGCACGTAGAGGTCCTTGCGCCCCCATCCAAAGGCGTTCGTCAGTACCGTGGTGCGCGCCGGCGTGGTGCGCTCTTGCATCTGAAAAAAAACTTCCTGCAGTGCCTTGTACACGGTGGGTCCCTCGTCAGCTTCAACGGGAATGCGGTAGACCGCGGTGCGAAAGTAGCTAATATGAAAAAGCAGCTGTAGCAGCGAGTTCAGGTAACAGGTGCAGCCGTCGTTGATGAGCCCCACGGCGGTCGGTGCCGCACGCGCCTTGCCGTCCTTCTTGTCCGCGTCCGCGTCCGCAGGGAACAGGCCAGAGGCGGCGCCTCCAGCGCTCCCAACGTTGCCCACACATTCGCCGAAAAAACGAGAATGCACAGCCGCCTCATCCTCGTTCTCCACCACAGTGGTGTCACTACTTCCACTAGAAGTAACGACCAGGTGGTCGCTACATGGATCGTTGACGCTCTCAACAGGGTCCTCGCTGGTCACCAGGGAGTAGAGCGACGACCCTTTGCATGTCTCCATTGACCTATTCTCCTCTGAGCTGCTCGAATCGCGGCCAAACCCGTACGCGCCATCCGTATCCACGGACTCCATCAAGCTGTGAGGCATCCACCGGGAGACAAGGAAGAGAGGAAAGCAGGCCGGGTTGTTCTCTCGGTATCGAGAAGGGAGCACAAGCTGCAACCTGAGAAAGAAACAGGGAAATGACTAGGACACACGCCTGAGAAAATACACGGCAGAATCCACAGCGACACACACACACACACACACACAGACGACCGACACTGCGGCGAAGGGGAGAGGGAAGGGAGGGAGAGAGCGAGGAAGGGGAAGAAAGAAATTCACCTCTGTGAGTAGCGGTGTTGATGCCAACACATACAAAATCAAATGGCTATATATAAAAAAATGTAAATATATGTATATATAATATATATGAAAAATACCAATGTAGCCAAGCACACCAATAGCCGTATAATAGAAGCGTCTGATTGTCTGGCGAGCGAGGGAAAAAAAAGTGTGGAGGGGTGGAGGGGAAAAGGGGGGAGGGGGGGGTAGAGAACGAGAGAGGAGTGTGATGAGTGACAAGGTGAGCGTGGGATGTGCAAGTGGTGGTGGTGGTGGTGCACAACGTGGGTGACTGTACGCTTTCGTAAACCGTTCCCAGCCCCGTCTGTGGTGGCGGGTCACTCGTGATCTTTGCGTGTGAAGTTGGGAGAGCTGTGAGTATCGCTGATTAAGTGTATATCCATCCCCCATCCCCCCTCCCCCTCGAGAAAGTCATGGGGGGTGATCACGACAAGAGGTAAGGAGGCGTGTGAGTGAGAGAGGGAGAGAGCGAGAGGGGGGGGCAGCAGAAGAATAACACGCTAGCAATTCACAAGATAATTCACCAGTGCGCACCAACGATCTCCCACACGCACAAAAAAAAAAAGTGAAACCGCGGGAGGCAATCGACTCTCTTTGTGTATGTCGGCTTGTAAGCCTGTGTTCCAAAGAAAGGGAAAGGGGGGGGGGCCGGCCGGCCGGCCGCGGTGGCGGCTTATCGGTTGAACGTTAATATATGTCCCCACCCACCCACCCACCCCCTCCCTCCCTCCCTCCCTCCTCCCCCACATAATACAAAGAAATCTCAGTGCTCTCGTACAAAGAAAGTGTGCATGGCAATGACCACGATGATGCACATGATCCAAAAAAATGGGTAGCCGTACTCCCACGTCAGCTCCGGGAAATGTTTCTGGAAATTCATGCCATACACGCCAGCCAAAAATGTCACCGGTGTGAACAACATCGTCACACGCGTCAGCACGGCCATCAGCTCATTTGTGCGGAAGCTTTGAAGGGAGATGTGTAGGTTCAGCAGCGCCTTGGCGTCGTCCCGCACCCCCATTGCGCGGTCGTTGATCTCAATGCACGACGCACACATCTGCTCCGCCATCTCACGTGAGCACAGCCGCAGCTTCGTGAAGGCCTTTGCCAGTACGGTTTGAGTAACGGTGAGCATGCGGTGCTGCACGCTGGTGCGACGGTGTAAGTGGTGCAGGAAACCGTTCATTTCCCCTTTGTTCATTGGTGAGCTGTCGTGTTCGTCCAACAGGCGGTGCAGAAACTTCGAGCGGGAGCTGCCGGCAAAGTGACGTAGAATTCGCATGTCGATGTAGTCGCCGGAGACCCCTGGCGTCCTCACAGATGGCTTCTCCACGAAGAGCTTAGCCTCGCATTTTTCAAGAAGAGCCGTGTGTACATCGAGGCTCAGTTGATATGTGTGAATGGCGTCGTCGATAATCTTCAGAAGGAATTCTTGGAAGGATACATCGCTGTTCTCGATGACCCTCTTCCACTGTGACCGCAGGTTCGCCATGCTATGCGTGTCAACGCGGTGCAGCGTGATGACGATGTGCTGCTTCAGGTCAACCACAATGATCCACCGATTCGTCAGCTCCATCACACTGTCGTCCGATATGGCAATCCTGTCGCTTGCCACACGCAGGTTCAACAGGAATTGACCAGGATAGATAGGGGATTCGAACACCCCCGGCAATGTGAGGTGGTGCTCACGGTCCACTAAGAAGGACTCACACAATTTAAAGTGTTGGGTGAGGTAGCGCAGCGTCGCCGTGTACCTTTGCCGGCTGGCGTCCCTACCCGTCACATCCACCCAGTACCAATTGAAGCTCTGCTCAAAGTACGACGAATCGGCGCTCTTGGGTGTAGAGGAGGAGCGCGCGGTGGACATCTCCTCCCAAGCACGGCGCTCCTCCAGCGGCATCTCCCCTACCTGGGAGACTGGCATGTATTGATTGGTGGTAGCCACTGTGACGGGAGAGATGCCATCGTATTTGGGGGCTGCGGCCCCGGGGCGGTTCGGCATGACGTGTGACTGACCCTTATGAGCGAAAATCGGGTCACGCATCTGGGAGGGGTGCAGCTCGACATCCGTGAAGCAGCTGCCAGAGCCGCCACGGCTGTTGAAGTAGGTGATGCACACGACATCATCCTTGTGTAGCTCCACGCGAATGTGCGGTAGTGCCACGACAGCGTGAGCGCCATCGTCCCGGTGCAAGAGAGCGCCGTACTTGGTCTTGTCTGAGCCGTCGAGACCGGTGGGAGAGGTGGCGTGGCGGGCGATGCTGCCGCCTGTCGCTGCAGCTGTGTAGCCGAGAGCGCCGCTGCCACAGGGCGTGAAGACCCCACCTTTAGTGGTGGAAGCGGTAGCCGATGGAATCGCCAGGCCGGCTGCACCACCCGCCAAGTTAATTAAAGGGTCTTCGGAGGGAACTTCCCCGTAGCCGCCCCGCCTGTGGGCGCCATTGCAGCACTCCCTCATCCTCCCCCCTCTCGCACCACTGCTGGATCCGACGACGGCGCCGCCGCCGCCGCCGCTGAGAAGCGGAGAGCGCGCCATCGGCGCTGGATCACTGTAGTCGAGACGCAGATGGTTGTCATCCATCGAGTAAGGGTTGAACAAGCCCTCCTCGGTGACGGCGTTGAGGGTGCGCCACACATTCGAGCGCGCTACAATGATGAAGCGATTGCTCGACGACGACGACGACGATGACTTCGAGGATGAAGAGGAGGAGGAGCGGCTGTAGCGGTGACTGGTAGTCTTGAAGCTGTGATCACCGGAGGCGCGCGCGCGAGCATCGCGTGGCTGCCGCGAGCGAGTAGACGGGGAAATGGAGGCTGAGTTGTTGTGTGAACGGCGACTCCGGCGGTGGTGACGGGGTCTGCGTGACTGCTTCGACTTGCTCTTGAGCGTCGATGCTGAGGACGAGCACGACTCCAGAACATGCTGCTTTGCCTGTGCGAACTCCTCGTTGGTGAGTCCGCCCTTCTGATGCAACTCATGCAAGCTCCTAATCGACTCCACAATCTCGAGCGGCCGCAGCAGATGGGGATGTGAAACGCCCAAGCGACCCTCATTCGTAGAAATCGACATGGTGGCGTTTCCCAGTTGCTGCGCACGTGGCAGCAGTGGCGCTTGGCTGGACCCCGTCTCGCTCACCGCGCCTGGATGACGCTCGGCAGGGGATGACGTAAAGAAGTCAAGGGAGCCGAGGTGCGTCACAGCATCCAGTGGCGTCATGGCGAGATCTTCTGCCGGCAGCGACACCGACGCCTTGGGGTCCAAGGCGTCGGAGGACATGAAGCCGCGTTCTGTGGGAAGTGTTTATGGGCACAATGGCCGTGCTCTTCTTCCCCTTCTCTCTCTTGTGAGAGAAGCTCCAGCCCGGTTGTACATCCACGGCACAACAGATTTTTTTTTTTTTTGGGGGGGGGGGGGGGGGGGAGCCGTCCTTGTTGCAAGAAGACGTGCAGGCGCCTCCAGGCAGCGGCAGCAAATGGTAAAGCCAAGACGAGAAACAAAAAAAAAGAAGGCGATTCCGCACCGGATCCACCGCAGCGCGAAGCTCCGATTTGTGGCGGATACGTTTTACTTCACAAGGAGGTACGTTTGGGATGTGTACAGCAAAAGCTGTCAAGGAGCGAGGAAAGGGAGGGGGAGGGGAGAGAAGAGTTTTGCAGATACACATGCGTGTCTGTTCAAAAATAACCGTTTGTGTGCGCGCTCAAGCTCAGTTGGACACACAGACAGAGAAGGAAAAATTTGCGTAGCATGAAGTCATCACGATGTCAGCCGATACACCGTGACGCGCGCCCATGTTGACAGCTAAGTGTATGAGCCGGTGGCACACAGCCACCATCGCACGGATAGTCGGACGCGTGTGCACCCCGCGCCCTGCCCACCACCTCGCGTATATAATACTGGAGAGAGACCCGGAAGAGACGAGGACCGTTGGTGCGACAGTGTAGCCACCAACAACGCCGCCACCTCTCTCTCTCTCTGTGCCGTACGCAGGTGCACCAACTCTCATCCACTGGAAAACCTCGACGTGCGATAGTCGTCTGTATTCCTTTCGAAGATAGGCAATACCGAGACACGCTGGTGGGTGAGACACAGGCATGTGCATTATCAGCGACATGTGCATTGAGGCCCATCAGCTTTTCGCCTCCCCCCCCCTCTCTCTGTGTGTGTGTGACCGCATTCGTCGATACGTTTGTGACTGGTGTATACCCACCCACCCCCCCCTCCTCCTCCCTGCTCCGGCGCAGGCAAGATGATTCCTCTTCAGTGTCCAATGATACATCTCGCAAATTTCGAAGGGGGAGAGGATGCGTCATACGCGTGCACGCGCCTTGAGAGGTGGAGAACAATCAAACAAACCGGTGAACGAAAGTAGATACCCAAAACGGAAAGCAAAACAGGCACCACCACCACCACGACCAAATATTTGAGCGAGAGTCACGGGATTGGGGGAGGGGGGAAGCGGAGGAAGGGGGGACACGTGCAGCCCCACGTACAAAAAAGAAACAGAGCCCAGCAAAAAAAAAAAAGCTGCGCAAAGCGCGAAGACCTCACTGGCCCTTCCACGCACCCTATAGAGAAAAAAACTCGTCCCCGCTGCATCACCCACCTTTACCTCCGCCGCCACCAGACGTGCGAGTGGTGTAGCGACTACCGCCACCGCCACTGCCCCGACGTGAGTCCTCACGTGATATGCCGCTGTCACCATGGCCGCCCCCTCGATGAGGTGTGACACCGTTGCCGCGCCACCCACCGCCACGACCACTTCCCCGCCCACCACGTGTATTGATGTGCTGCCGGTCGTAGCGACCGCCACTGATGTGGCGACCACCTTCGTGGCTACCAGCGTAATTAGATGTCGGTGCCGGCGCCATCAACCCCATGGGCTGCTGCGGCTGCGGCTGCGGCTGCTGCGGCGGCGATGATACATCCTTGCTGCCGCCCGCATTGGAATGCTGCTCACTGCCGCGCTCACCTTGACTGCGCCGACGATTTTTGTAAGAGTTGCGATACAGTCGCTTGCTGTTGTCCTCGCCGCCGCGTGTCACCTGGAAAGAACTGTTGCTCTGGCTGTCCCGCCGTGGTGACAGCTGCCGCTGCGAGTGGCGGCTGCTGTTTTGTTCGCTGTCGGCCTCACAGCGCGGCAGGCCGCTGTCGCGTGGATGAAACTCCGCGAAGCTGCTGGCGTTAGAACTCTGCAGACCGTCCACCGACCCCGCTCCCCCACCTGCAGCAACACCGCCGTTCACGTTGCCGCCGTCATGGCCGCTCACACCCATTGCGCCGTTCCCGGAGCGCACAGACAATCTACCGCTAAGCACGGCATCGTCTGTGCTGCAGCGATCCATAATACGCGGATACTCGGCGCTCGGCGGCGCCATAAGCGCTCCACCGCCCTCCTGGGTAGGCTTGCTGATGGCACCGTCGCGCTCCGCCTCGTAAAACCTATCGGCCCGCTCTATGGTCTCCTCGGAGACGATGTGCATGTACACAAACTTGCGCAGGACCCGAGCCGCAGCCGACATCGTCATAGGACGAGGCGTGTAGCGAAGAATCTCATAGACCTCAGCCACAAGGGCGATCTCGCGTTCCGCACGCACCACACCATCGACAGTGATCTGGAGGAGGTCCATGTTGTCCTCGACGAAGGCATCACCGCTAGAGGACAACTCCGCAATGAGAAGCGCGCTAAGCACCTCCGCGGGGAACGTCGAGTCGCGGCTTGTGACCCGCGGCGATGTGCGCAACTCCTCGAAGATGACCTCGCGGGACGGCGAGCCGGTGCGGAAGGCATGATAGATCCGAAGCTCGAGAGAGTTCTGCCGCACATCGCTGAAGCTGATGACGTTATCGAGAAGCTCCTGCGCCACGCTGGGACCGCCGCGCATCAGAAGGCTGTGGAGCACGAGCAACGGGCGGTACCTCACGAAATTCTGCGCCTCTGAAGACGCCTGCCAGGGCAACTTCTCCGGGGCGACAAGTACCTGTGCCATGTACTTCCCCACTTCTGAGAGGTAGTTGCGCACAGCCGGCGGCGCCGTGTACACGAGTAGTTCGAGACCCTCGTTCAGCAGCTCCTCGTCGTAGATGACGCGCGCGTGGTCGGAGAGGACGAGCTGAGCCCAAAACTGGAAGATGCGGAGGTCCTCATAGAGCTTACTTGAGATGGCGCGCTGTAGGGCTTCCATCGCGACTCCATGCAACTGTTCGCGACACGCCGCCACCGTCTCCGCAATCTCATCACTGCCCGCGTTGGTGTGTGCCGTCAGATGCGTCACGCATGCAATCAGGACAGAGCCGGTCCGCTTGCGTGTCTTCTCTTCCTTCACCACAGAGATGCAGCGATTTAGCCACGCAGCGAGAGCCGGCAGCACATTGCCGTAGGTGTCAAAGAGTTGAATGGCCACCTCCTCAGCACTGCATTGGTCACTCGAAAAAGCCGCCATCAGCTTCGCGATCGCCTCCGGGCGCACCTGCTGGAGGGCTGCCCGCGATGCTAGGGTGAGAATGGGGCGGTTGATGACGCTCGTAACAGGTGACTGGGAGGGGGGCATGCAATTGATCGATCCAGCCGAGTCACTCAGACTCATGCTGCCGACCTGTTTGCTGCGGGGCGCTGGTAGAGGCTGCCCGCCCACCATCACTGAGCTCATGAGCAGCGGCCGGCTCGCGTCAGCAGTACCGAGTACTCCTGGCACAGCGGCAGCCGGCGATTGGGCAGGGCACGCTAAGGCGAGCACCCCCTGCTCAGCACAATCGAAAGGGGGCGGTGACTGTGTCAGCTGAGGCGTGATATGAAGCGTCATACTCGGTGGCGAGGCCGGATCGTCAGGAAGCATGGCACGCAGGTCATCAACTGTCGACATGAGCACGAACCGGCAGCGACTGACGGTGTAGTGCTTCATCCAGTAATCCAGCTGACTTAGCAGCTGCGGAAGCATACGCCGCCCCTCCCCGGACTGCACAAAATATCGCTCCTTGACTGTCTTTACGGCCGTGATGATCTCGTCCACCTGTGACTCAGTCGGTGTGTACGACGGAGGCACGACGAACTCGCCAAACTCCGAGCCGAGGCAGCAAATGCGGAAAATCACGGAAATGACGGAGGCGGCGACGACATCGCGCAGGAACAGCTCACACACAAATCGAACGTTGCCGCACATACGGTCGCGACGCTCCTTCTCCGTCTCGCCGCCAACCGCCTGGGCACTCTCCATGGCAGCCGTCAGCCTCGAAGACACATCGTCCGTCGCTGTCAGCGTCGACGTCGCCGTCGAGCTGAGTGGGTCCGTCTCCTCGGCTCGGATGCTCTGCACGAATTCTGCCTGGCACCGTTTTAACAGGGCCATTCGCAGCCGATACTCGAGGCTCTGCGTCTTATCGCCGACAATGTGCTGCCCCTGCGGCACTTTGCAGAGGGCCACGATGAGGTCAGCGTAGCTGTGGCTGAAGTGCTGCTCACGCACCGCCTTGGTGAAAAAGGCGTCCACGATTTTTGTCAGCTGTTCCGCATTGGCTTCAGGGATGGGCAGACGCAGCAGTTCGTTCTTGACCTCTCGAAACTTGACCGGATCAGTGGTCACCTTGTTCAGAACCGCCACCACCAGATGATGTATCTTCTTCTTTTCAACCTCGCCAAAGAGACCACGGCGGCGCAGCGACCCCTGTGAGAGCGAAATGGGGGCCTCCTGGCGGCCCTCCCAGACATCGCTGAGTGCCTCCAGGGCATTCGACTTCCGCACTGGGACGCTGGCGCCGGTGCGCAAAGAAGCGGAAGTGCCGAACCCCCCACCGTCCCGAGCGGGCAGGTCAACCAGCGTGCTCGTCCCACTCCTCGAGGCTCCGAGGGTGCTGCTAGCCAAGCCATTCTTCTTCCCTTTTTTCGCAGCAGCGCTCGTAGCGTTTGGCATTGGGCTTATGCCACCCATCCACAGCGGCATGAGCTTGTCCGCTCGACCGTTGAACTCGTGCAGGAAGCGCTGCACGCCGGACGGAACGTGTGCGGTCTCCTGACGATACGCCATCATCCATTCGGCTATGTGGGCCGCATCGAAGGCCATCATCTCACACGTGGCCCGAAGTTGCGTCAACTTTACTGAGGGCTCATCTTCCGGTGCTGTGCTCTCGGCCGCACTTGGCTCCACCGCCACCTCAGCCTCCTCGTCCCTGCCCAGATCGTCCGGCAAGGCAGCGGTGTCTTGTTCATCAAACCCCGCCTTCTCAGCGGCATCGGGAGGCCTCTGAGCCTCCTCGGTCACCTCATCGGCCCCCTCCAACTTTACTGCAACCGCCTCCTGCACAGTCTCCGCGCCGACCCTGTCGGCGCTGTTCACTACATCAGAAACGGCACCACCATCCGTGGTCGTGGCATCCGTCTCCATCTGAGCGGCAGCGACGATGATGAGGTTGGATGACGGTGCCCCACCGGCAACACAGTCAAGCGAGGACTTTGTTCGACCTTCCGCGCTGTCATGAGCCATGGTATCGGGTCCGTCCGCTGCAGTTAGTACTGTCGCATCCTCCGGTGCGTCTGTCTCTGGATTTTCTGCAACCACTCCTTCAGCTTCTACGAGGGCGGTGGTGGCGGCGGCAGCAGGAAGAGCCGCATGGCTCTCATCGGGGGCCTCGTGAATAGCCTCCTCCCTGGCTGGTGGCGCCTCGACGTTCTGGTCCTCCGCTACCTGCTTCTCCGCTGCTTCTGCAGGGGGCGACTCCACTGCTTCAGTGGGGACAGCAGTGGCTACCGCCGCCGCAGCGGTCATGCCTTCTGCTGGTCGCTCAGCGAGTGAATCGGGTACGGCGGCCTTTGCCTCCCCCGTCGCAGGTGTGGGGCTGGTGTATGGAAACGCTCGCATGCCGTCTTCGTAGCTGGTGAGGCGCTCTCGAGGACCGAACAGAATGTCGTGCAATGTAGACGGGAAGGCGTAGAAAGAAGTTGGGCTGCGGTGTGATCCTTCTCTGCCCCTCGGCGCTGAAGTACACCGCCGAGCTGGCGGCCAGGCACCACAGACGGAATGCCTCATTCCCTTGTTTAAATATTTGTGGTTAGGATATCCGTGTGCGAGGTGTGGGGAGGAGAAGTCTATGTAATGTGCGTATCTGTATGTGTAGAAGAGGAAGAACAAGTCAAGGAAGAAGCACAATGATTCAAGTGGGAGAGGAGGAGGGGGGGAGGGAGGGGGAGGAGGAGGAGGAGGAGGAGTGAAGAGGAAGTATAATATGCAGCGCTGATACAGCGATCCACCAACAAACAAACGGTTCTTGTGAAGTTCGAATAACCGATTCAGCTGTGCACGTACTCCCCATCCACCACCACCACCACCACCACACACACACACACACACACGGGCGGACAGGCAGAGTAAGTAAAAAAAAAAAAACGAGGCTGGAGAACAGGATAAAGAGGGAAGAGAAATGTATCAAAACACAGCACCAGAGAGAAAATGTGTGATGTCTCTTCGTGTCTGTCTGTCTCTGTCTCTCTGTACGCTGATCTGCAAGTGCACCGGATACTGGGCAATGTTGGGCGCTGCTCAATCTGCGCAGGTGTGCATGTGGGGGAGGTGTCAAGAAGATATGCACCGGGGCAAAAAAAAGGTCTCGGGGTTGCGGAAGGGGAGAATGGGGTAGGGAGAGGGAGGGGGGGGAGGGAGACGTGCAGCTAATCAACACAACGCCTGGAAAGGCAGGATTAAAAAAAACTGAACTGAAAACAAAGGGAGAGAGGACAAGGGGGTGGTGGTGGGGGTGGTGGGTGTTGCAGAATAAAAAAGAAAAGAGTATGGTACGTCCCAGCGAGACAATGACACCGTTAACGCCCCCCTCACCTTCCCTCGCCCTGCACGCCTTTCGCACCAATCAGAGACACCGAGAGTAACAGCAGTGATTGCAGAACGTCAAACGTGCAATAGACCTAGAGAAAAAAAAAGAGGGGAGAGAAATGGAGAGAGAGAGGGGGGGGGAAGCCGATGGAAAATAAATAAATATATACTCACGCGCACTCCGACACACACGTGTGCAGATCGATCCGTTTGTGTTTGTGTGAAAAGGCCCAAAGGATTGTGGGTGAAGGCAGAAAGACACACGACAACTCTTTTGTTTTCCCCCACGCCCTCCTTTCTCGCGTCCAAATGGCAGAAACGAGCCAAGAAGGGGGAGCCCCACTCGATCACATGCACAGGTCAGAGCTGGATAAAAACAAGCAAGCAAATAGCAGCGGGCGACAAAAAAAAAAAGAGGCGAAGAATAGGAGGGGAGAGAGAGCGAAAGGAAGCGCAACAGAAGGCAGAAGGCAGAAGGAGGGACAGTGAGAGAGAGCGAGAGGGGGGTAAAAACAGTTATAATAGTGGCAATGATAAAGGACGTCCCTGAAGACGACTACGTGGGGCACGGGAACCGCAAAAAACAAAAACACGCAAAGCGGGGAATGGAGAGGCGGGGAGGGGCAAAGCAAGAGGCAAGAGAGAACACAGATGAAAAAGAGAAGTCAAAATATGTAGCCCGAGTCTCTTTCAAGAGAATCATAGAAGATGATATTTGGTCGAGTGCAGAGGATGAAGGATGAAAGAAAAAGATGGGGGGATGATGGAGCGTGTTCCTCGTCTTTTTTTTTTGCCCTGACGACCTCTCCCTCCCCCCCAATGAAGCTCGACCGCGTCTGCGCGTAAGACGTAACAAAAAAAATCTGGTGGGCGCCAAGAACGAATGGGTACGTCGGGGAGAGGAGAGGTGTACGTTTGCGACTTATGAATCTTTGACTTTTCTCTTGAGTTTGTGTCTGTGTTGTGTTGGAGATGGTCTCCCGATGTTTTTCGTTATAAATATATATGATGGCTCAGTTGAGGTGGTGGATAATGGGGAAGAGGAGGGGGGACAGTGGGAACTACTTTTCGTTTTCAAGTGTGTCCCTCTCCCCTCTCACCACCATTGCCGCCGAGCAATGCAGCAGCGACACCATGAAGAAACACACACGCACACACATGCAGAGAGAGAGAGGAGGGCGGAAAGGGGAGAGAAAAGAGAGTGACAAAGGAGGAGGAGATCGGAAAGAAAGGTCAAACGAACACAACGAGAAATCATGACGGGTGAGGTGTAAGGGGGAACAAAGCTGTGTAGCCCCCACCCACCCCCTACACACACACACACACACAGAGATAAACAGCACCGCAATGGTCCTAATGAATATCGTCTCATACAACTGATTTATCGCTTTGTGCAGAAGAAGGGTGTGAGTGTATGCGTGTGTGTATGACAGGAGGGGGGAGAGAGAGAGGAGGGTGGACAACAGAGAAGAGTTGCCCCCCCCCCCTCTTTCCCCCACGTTCCCCCTGAGCCTCTCCTTTGTCTTGGCATATAAGGAGGGCCGGACGAGGCAGGCAGCCTGTGGAGCGGATGTGACACCCCCAACAGTATTTGTGATTTTGCACCAGGTGTAATAACGGCTTTGTTTCTCTCCTCCTTTCGCTTTCGAATGAGACACCTTATCCTGTGGAAGCACACGTGTGTGAGATTTATGCTGGTGATAACCACACAAGGCCCCTCGTCCTCCGCGACGATGATGTTGAAGAGGACATCCTTTGAGGTGATCGTGAGAGCAGGCGCTTACGTCTGCACCATAGACACACACACACACACACACAGACAGACAGTCGTGTCAGAATTACCGTGAGTCAGAATGCCGCTTCACTAGGAGGGGGGAAAGAGGAAGAGCAACAGAACCCGGGGATAGCGCCCCAAAGAAGAGGTACACCCCCCTGTACATGAGAAGTGGTATTGGTGCGCGTGGGAGAGGGCGAGTGTGTGGGAGGGGGGGGGGAAGAGAACAAAAACGTTCATATTTATACATACAACGAATATTTTTGGTGGCAAAGAGCTCATTCCACCTCCACCTCCACCTCCACACACACACACACACACACACACACACGTGAAAAAAAAAGGGTGATGAAACCACGAAAGAGGAGGACAGCTTAAACACTGACACAGACGTTTGAGTCACCGCCTTCTCGCCGCTCTCGTCGTCTCTGTGCGTGCCCACTCTTTGACACGAGAGTCTAGAAGCATCCACGCACTACAGCCATAGACCCCACCTCATCATAGTCAGCCTTAGTCACCCACAAAGCCTGCGCCGCCGGCAGCGATGCCCAAATCGAGCCGCCAACAAAGGCGGCGTCACGCCGCTCAACATCTGCATACACGCGAGCGGCACCGACGCTATGGAGGCTGTTGGCGTTGACCAGAGAGGTCTGCACATCAGACTCGACGCGCTGCGTCAACCCGCGCAATAGCGAAGCACCGCCGCTGACGACGATATGGGAGGCGAACGTGTTCAGCAAATCGCTGTCGCAGCGCCGCATGGAATCCACGACTAGCTCAGGAATGGCCACTGGCGTATGTGTGGTACGCAGCAGCACCTCGTCCACCACAGAGGACTGGTCGTGCGGCTTCTGCAACGTTGGTGAGAGCGACGGTTGAAAGTAACACTCGCCGGGGATAAACCGAGCCGCGCCGCTGATGGGCAGGGCGGTGCCGTCGGGGAGCACACACTCCTCCCGGTACCGATCCTCCTCGTCGTGCGAGCCTCTCGACGATGAGCAACCAGTAGCACTGCCCGCCATGGTGCTTACACAGCTGCACTGAGAAAAGAGCTGCGCGTCGTCGGCCACGGTGCAGTGGCGCTCCTTGATGTACTCCCACATGCTTTCTCGCTGCATTGGTGTCATGCTGTCCAGCACTGACACATGCGTGCTTGCCACAGGAGACATGAGAGAGGTGAAGTGTTGGGTGAGGTCCGCCCCGCCAATATCAAGGCAGTGCGTCGCGTGAAAAAGAGCAAGCCCTTGGAACACCGGTACCACATGGCTCTGATTGTGACCCAGCTCGACTGACACACCAGTGCACAATCCGGACGCGTAGAGGGAGAGCACCGGGCTCAAGGCAAAGCTAGTAGAGACCACATGATGGGTCTCAAAAAGAAGTTCCGCTATCTTCTGTCGCTGATGCAACGGCACGAGCGCCTTCTCCGTCATCAGTAATGGGGTGTTGTGCTCCACGTTCTCGAGGTCTAGTATCCGAGCGACGCGGCTCAGGAGCTCCTCGTACCCCTCCCAGTCCGCGATGACGCCATTCTCCAGCACCGTCGTCGCGGCGTCAGGGTCAGAGACGTGATCTAGCACATCACAGGCGTCCGAAAAGGTTGCCTTGCCCTTCACGAGACACGTGCGCTGTCGCATGCGCGGCGCTGTGTCACCAGCAAACCCGAGCCGCGTCGTGTGGCCACCCATGTCCAGCACCGCGGCGTTCGTGTGGACCACGCTTCCCTCATCAGGGAGCGGTACATTGCGTAGCACCTTGAAAGTGTTGAGGGGGATGTTCATGATGACTGCTATGGCGAGTGCTGATTGGATGTGTATATATGCGTGAATACATAAATAAATAAATATATATATATATGTGTGTGTGTGTGTGCAACTCTCTAAATACTCGGACGTAGGTTACCTCGCCGGTTAGCGTACATGTGCGTGGGTGTGTAGGCCTTGGCGGTGTGGAGGAGAGAGGAAAGCAAGTGCAACTGACGGGGCCGGTAGACCACTGCAGCAACAGCTGAAGATACAGCGAAGGATGAAGAGAGGGAGACTGGCGATTCGAAGGGAGGGCATGCCCAGCAACACACGTGCGAGTGGGGGGGGGGTGCATGACGCGCTGTCCCAGGAAGAGTGTGGGTGTGGGTGTGTGTGTGTGTGTGTGTGTGTGTACATTATACATATATGACCTTTAACTTGTCATATTCGATTGGTTTCTCCGACGCAAAGAAAAAAGCTGAACGTGAGGTTAAGAGAGAAAAGGAAGCATGCGAGCCGTGATGGGCGCACGCACAGACACGCACGGACACGATAGACATTTTGACATAGTGGTGGTGGTGGGTGTCGGGTGATGAAAAAAAAAATTGATGTTGGTGAGACTGGGATGAAATACTGCACATCGGAAATGCATCACAGGAGGGGGGGAGGGGAGAGGGGAGGGGAGGGGAGAGGCGGATCGACCCCACCTCGCTTCTTGTTTTTTTTTTGCAGAGGCCTCACTTCGATGTGTATCCCTCCCCGCTATCGGGGCAATTTCACGCTAACTGGCTTCGCCGTGTCACCAGCGGGTCGGCAAGACTCTGGCCTGCCTTGTCAAAGTGGACATAAGTCCTCTGTACTGTGGTCTTCATTATGACGGGCCTGTTGAGAGGCGGTAGCGGCTCCACATAAGGGTGCTCGCGCTGCATGTGACTGTAGTTAAACGACTTGGAAGAAATGCCCAGCTCGAGATTGAGGGCATCCTTCACGTAGCGAGGGCCATCGAACGCCAGCGGGTCGCCACCAGGGCCCCACTCACGCGCCGTCTCGTCAAGAGTTGGACGCGTCACGTCATCGGCAGCCCACGACTGCAACACGTGCGTGACGAAGGCCTCATCTGTCGCAAACTCTGGGCTAACCCCGGCGTAGAAAGCGAGGAACTCGGCATACGAGATATAGGCAGCCGTCTCGCCAGATTCACCCTTGACACCCTCAGCCGTAGTCTTGACTCTTTCCGTCCAACCAACCCGTCGACTTCTCAGTGAGGCCAGGTAGGCCTCTTTGAGGCGCCCATGCGTTTCCTTCGCGCCACCAAAAGTTGATGCAAGGACACCCTTCAAAGACAAAGCAGGCTCTGTGAGCATCGCACTCTGGGCAGCGCAGTCTGTTGGAGATCCCGCGTCGCTCGCCGCAGCGCACGCTCTCTCGGCCTCCACCGCCGCGTACGTGGAGAGGAGAACCTTACGCGAGACCTCCCCACCCGCGCCGCCGCGCTCTTGGAGCGATGACCACGCCTTCTTCACGGCACGGAGCCGGCGCTCATTGAGTCCGGTGAGGTGCCGCGTGAAGGTGTTGGCGCTAATGTGACCGGTGCCATGGTCGTCGAAGGACCGGCACAGGTACGCCGCCTCAAATGGCGTGAGCTCAACGTCGTGGTCCTCCAGAAAGCGTGTGAACTGTGCGTAGGTCAGCCCAGCATCAGTGCACACCGTTTGGCTCTGCACATCAACGGCAGCGGCATGGCGTGCGTTGAAGTCGTCGAGGACGTTGACTAAGCCACCGGCCCCACCGTGGCACAGGAGTGTGTGCTTCACACGCCACTTAAAGACGGCATCTTCGCGTATGTTGTTGTTGTTCAGCAACGCCATCTTTTCTTTTCGACCTCTCTTTGGGGGAAGAGAGTGGAGTGGGGGGGGGGGGTACTTATGAGAAGCGAGAGAGATGAAAAAAAAAACGGGCAGGAAAACAAGGAAGGGGGCTGAACTACTCAATTGTGAATGTAGACCACAACGTATGCCTGTGCGCGTGCGGTCAGGCACACTTTCACGGCCTGATGAGGTGAGTAGCAGCGGGCGATAGAGGAGGAGGAATAGGAAGAAAGGCAATGGAGGAAGGAAGTGAGTTACAAGGTACATGAGTAAGGCCATCGAAGGGAGATACGTTGGCCGCGTGGAGAAGGGTGGGAGGATACTCAAAGCGTGACCTGCAGATGATTCTTGGGAGCACCTCCAAATGCGTAGGACGGGTTTAAAAGCAGCGTTTTTTTTTCTCTCTCTCTCTCGACGTCTTTCAGGGGAAACAAGGATGCCTCCGTGAAAATCTATTTCTCTCAAAGCCGTTCGCCATGGCAGCAGTCGCGACAGCTGTCGGTTGGGGGCCCGTCATGACTCCCGCACACGAGCAAGTGGGAAAAATGTAAAAGCAGCGCAGCGCACACCACGTGAAGAACACATCGGCACTGGTCGAGGTGTGCTCTCCTCAATACAGGCACCTAGGCATGCACAGGGAGGGAAAGAGAGAGGGAGGGGGGAGGGGGGGCGGGGGAAAGCCAGCAGCCAGGCAACTATACAGTCGGTACACGCGGTCAGTGTGCGATGCGTACTCCTGTCGGCGGTCGAGAGAGGAGCAGTCAATGAAAAATGAAGTCTCTAAGCGCTGCGCGAAGCGGTTGTCGTGGAATCGCTGTTGACAGGCACCTTGCCCCAGGATGCTCGCTCGTCGGCGTTAGACATGCCTGCAATGCCGCCGTGCAGTGTCTTGACAGCTCCCAGGGTGGAGGTGGCAGCACTGCACAAAGGCTTCTAGGACGTCTAGCAGACACACCGAGACGTGGCCGACGTCTCCGCAGATCACCATCACGCGTCCACTTGATGCGCCGCTCCCTCCCCCCGCCCGCCCGCCCGTCAAGAACCGTGCCAATGTTATCCTGAAGCTGATCAGTTTACAGCAATGCCGACGCAATCCTCTACGACACACATTTGGTGTTGTCGGGGGATGGCAGACGAAAGCAGTAACCGATAGGCAGTGGGGCAACTCACCGACTATAAACTTCGAGCAGCGAGCATCAGCGGAGCAACGTCGTCAGGGACCAAGACGAGGTTCTTCTTGGGCCATTCGAGGGATGTCGTCACCTCCAGTCTGTCACTGATCAGGAGGTAAGCTGCCAAATTGGATGCAAGGACACGGGCCCCGGGGTGCTGCACATCCCCAAACCCACCTCCTTCCACACAGTCCTCCCTACCGGAGAGCCTGTAAAAGACGTGGCGGCGGTGTCATCCCTCCCCCCCTCCCCACCACCACCACCACCAAATCGAATCTCAAACAGTTGTGGTGCTTCATTGCCCATCGGCGCTGCCGCTGCTGCTGTCGCACTCGAAGTCGTCAGTGTAATCAGTGGAGGTGCTATCGCCACCACCACCACCATCTGTCCCCTGGTACTGCACTTCAGGCGCTGCAACGTCATTCTTGGACCCGTCATCGTCCTCATGACGCAGCCAGGCAGGCTCGACTTTCTGGACACCGCGACCTGATTTAGGCGTACTGCTGCGCCCGTTGTCACCGCTGGTGCTTACCAAAGAAAGCTCGAGAGCGCTAAGAGCGGCGAGCATTGCACTCTTACTTGATTTCTTCCGCGAGGCGGACAACGCGAGAAGAGCCGTCATTGCAGCGCTCCTCGGTGGCGGGGAAGCGGCGCTCATGATTCCCAGCCCGCCACCTTCACGCATATGTGTTCGACTCTTTTTTTTCTCCTTCGTCGATGATGGCTGCACCGTCAGCGTTGACGCTGGAGGAGTGAAGGATGACTCGGTGATAAGTGCCAACTGCGCCTCCACGCCGCTGTGAAAGATGTGAGCCAGCTCGTCTACACTAGATTCAGCAGCACCAGCTGCACCCCTTGGCGGCGATGACGGTGCGGTAGTGAGGATCAGATCCCCCTGATTGACCGCTGCCGATGTATCGACCTCCTCGTCCAGACGTTGGAACGTGTGTAGACCCGCCTCAGCCTGGTGAACAAGATGCACTACCGTCTCATGCGACGCGATCAACTGGTCAGTCGCCAGCAACCTCTGAGTGTCGCGCAGCAGCGCCTCCCTCGCTGCTTTGCGCGCGCGCAGCAGACAGACGTGAGCCTCCTGTGCCTCGACTGCCTGCCGCAAAGCCTCAACGGTTCCGGTGGCCGTGGCGTCGACGTCCAGTGGACCGGGCAGCCCTGGCGACAGGGGCGTCGAGCTGCTGTCGCCCTGTGAGGAAGACGCCGACACCATTACCTGTGTATTTTGACCCTGCAACTACGGCTGAAGAGGCAAGGCTTCGCTTGCCCTTTTATGGTTGTGTGCACGGTGCGCCTTCACTGGTCCCCTACGAGAGGAGGGTACGCTAGAGATGTGTTGGAAGAGTAAGTGTGTGTGCGTGTGTGTTCTTAGGATACAGATTCACCACCATAATACACAGGCCACTGGAACACCAGAGCCACACCGCCCTCACCAAACGAGTGGCCCCATTAAAGAAACCACATGAGCTTGAAAGGAGCCGCAGAGGCAAGCAGCCCAAGAGAGGAGGAGACGAGGAGGAAAACTGTGAAAAAAATCGTGTCACAGGGTAGGCGACACGAAAAGGGGGAGCCGCACGCCTCCGTGCATGAGATCGTGATGCGAAGACGCGCACACGCCAAAAAAAAGCGTATGACCAGACACCCCCGCGTCACTCTGGCATATGCACGCGTCTTGTTGAAGTTTTAGCTGCGCGACTATCACGCAGATTTTCTTGACAGAGACCAGAGAACCGTTGTACTCGTCAGAGACTGGCCTGCAGAAAAAAAAAAGAGAGGAGAACGAGAACAGCAGTGATTTCGACCAAGAAAACTTTGACGTTCAGGCTTGTGTGTTTCGGGGAGGGGGAGAGAGAGAGAGCGGAGGAAGAAGAGGGCAGAAAGAGGCGGGGGGTAAACACCCGCTGCCCCCACCCCCTTTCATTCCCTCAGACACACACACACACACACACACACACACACGGAGTCGACATTACACGCTACTGAGGCCATCGAAGTTATCATCAACTTCATAGTCCACCTCAGCGGCTAAAGAGAAGCTCCTGTAGAAGTGAGCGAGTGCGCAGCTGGTGACCTGTGGCGAAGACCACGTCCACCTCGGCTGCCGTCCTGCAGGCCTCCACAAGCGGGGCCCGCGCCACAAAGACTGCTGCCGCGTACATCGGCAGCAGCCACAGCGCGCATGGGGTAGTGGTGTCGTGCGGGGAGGCATGGGCGAGACCAGCTGGTAACGACAGCGGACTGCGGCGGTGCATCTCACGCATATGGTAGGACAGCAGCAGGTCCCAGAAAGAAAGTAGTTCAAACGTGTCGAGGAAGTCTGCAAACCCCGTCAGAATCCACCGCATCGCCAGTGCGAGCGGTGAGTATTGAAGATTTCGTGTTGCGTGCAGGACGGCGGGCAGCGCCAGCCGCTGCACAAGGCTCTCGAAGAGTAGACAGCACTGGAAGAGCTCCGGCGTGGGGCCCTGCAGCCGACTCCACAGCTGCGCTATCATCGCTGTTACGAGTTCGTACTGTTCGCCTGTATCGCTTGTCACGTTGCAGAGGGCGCCCTGCAGAAAAGTGAAGCCTTCCACCGGAACGAAACCGCAGGGTAGGGCCTGCTGATAACTGGAGTCCTTCTCGGTGTCCTGGAGGTAAGTCATGTAGTTCTCGAACTGCCCCTTTGGTCTACCCAACTGCCTCAACGCTGCGGACATCTTCGGATCAGGCAAACTCCGATCCACCACTACCGCCGTCGAGAGCACCTCCACGTCGTCGGTGTAGACAAAAAAACTATCGCTGTCGCCGACATGGATAAACATGTCGTCCAGAGCGAGGCGTTGCAGCAACCGCGCACGGTCCTCCTGCTTCGCCGAGGAGTAGTGGTGATGGAAACGCCGCTTCACCTTATTGAATGCCTCTCGGGAAGAGCATGTGAGGTAGCGGGCGAGATTGTGGCGTAGGTGGTTCGTCATCAGGTTCCCCCCTTGCGACAAGAACATCGGCTTGCCGTCTGTCACTGCCACCGGCAACTGCAACGCACGGGCGTACAGGAAACGACGCACGGAGGGGTGGAGGCCCTCGCGTAGAAGAGCAGCCACCCTTTCCATCTGTTCGCCGACGCGCAGGTAGGCGTCAATCTGTGACTCTGCCAGCTCCAACGTGCTGTCCATGGCCCTGCATAAGGAAGACGTGATAAGCTGATGTGGGTGTAGCTCTGCAAAGTACTCGCGCAGCGCCTCCAGCGGGGGCACGATGCCAGGGAAGCTACTTAGAGCCTGAACGTGATTCCCAAATACTGAAAGGATGCCCAGCTGATCGACGCCCAGAACGCCGGTGTCCCAGGCAGAGGCTGGAAGAACGCCGGCGGACACGACGGCCTGTTGTGAAGCTTTGGAGTTGACGCCGTCCACGAGACAGCGGAACAGCAGCGCGATGGGCGGCAGCCCCACACGGTCCTCTTCCTTGACGGCCTCCGCTTTGATGCCCGCAGCAGTCTTGGTGTGCGACCCGGTGCGCTTCTCAGTTGGAGCTTTGCGCGCCTCGGCAACCTTGAAGTGCTGCGAGACTGCAGCGGCCCAGAGGTGACGCGCGTGCTCCAATACGCGTGACAGCAGCACACAGACTTGTGTGTTCTCAGCAGCCTCGCCAGCGGGGCCATCGTTGGGTCTGGCCGTTGTTTCGACCGCGGCATCTTTGGAGGACTCCACCACGCCCTCAACGGGGGTGGGACCAGAGCGCTGTTTCCTGAGCTCCCAGTCTTCTTCTTCTTGGGCCCGCCGCGCCACCAGCTGCTCTTGCAGCTGCGTCACCACTGTGTTCTGTCGAGAAATAACGCCTTGCAAAGAGCTGATTAGATTGGCGTCCGAGGGAGCAGCCACAGGGGCCATGTTGGACGGCACCGAGAGGTGCCCGTTTACCGTCTCCGCCCACTGTGAGCTAAGAAACCCACTCCACGTGTCCAGTGACGAAAGAGGGGCTCTTGCGACGCCCTCTGTCGAGTTCGCGGGTTCATCGCCAGCGCTTGCAGGCAACGGCCTCTGCTGCTGCTGTTGCTGTGCAGCCGATGCCCGCACAGCGCTGCGTCGAATGGCGGCAGTGTCACGCGACGGGTGAGAGAAACCGGTGTAGGTCAAGGGTGTACTGCGCGACATGGGGAGCTGGAGTACTCCAATGAAGTCGTTAGTCTATTTGTGAATGAGTGTGACTGGGGGGGATGGGGAGTGCGGGAGGGAGGGAAGTGATGCCGCCTCGGCTCTTGGCAATGGACATCAACGTCCCACAACCCCCCGTGGAGAATGTGGACGATATATATATATATATATATGTATATGTACAGTTGGAGGAGGGGGAAAGGGGCCAATAAAGTGGGAGGGGGAGGGGGAGGGGGGGCGTGAGTAGTAGATGGGGTGCCGTGATCTACACAGCAACTGCTGCTCTGTGTATTCGAAATTCACGCGCGCCTGGGGAACAAGGAGGGAGTTCAAGTAGCAGGAATGACGGAGCGCAGAAAGAAAGAGTGGGGGAGAGGGGGGGGCGGGGGGCATGCATAGCCCAGTTGGTTGGGGACAAAAATAAGGAGAGGGTGGCGGGGAAGGGGCGTGGTGCGTCTGCGCCGCCATAAACGAGACGGCATCGTCGCGCGATGCTAAACCTGTGCGCGAGTACGACTGTGTGTGCTGTTGAAAGGGGGAGGGTCAGTGAAGAGGGCATCGAGCGCTGTTATAAAAGCAAACGAGGACGACCCATCAGTGTACCACGCATGGTTCTTCCCCCCACATCAATGGCGACGTAGAGGCCAAGGGAGCCGTCGGCGGCTGCCCCGACGCAGCAGCGTACCAGCGCTTCGCATCTTCTGGTCGGAGCTCGACGATTACGTTGAAGCGAAAAGCCACACTGCCTTTGTTATTTGATGCCCCCGCCTCACTCGCGATACTCGCGGTGCGAGCCGGTGGGTCAAACAGCCCATCCCTATGTGGTGTGGTGACGGCCCAGTCCTGTCGCACACGATGCAGCACACCGGGTAGAGCGCCTCCTGATACAACCCCGAGCATACTCCCTGCCATGACAACGGCTTCCCCGATGTGTGTGGTCACAACGGACTCCCAGTGGGGAAGCGTGGCCGGCATGTTTGCCTCTTCATTCTGAAGAAATGTTGGCAAGGAATCCAAATGGTGTTTGCAGCTCCTCAGCTGATTCGCACGGAGCGTCGCTAACGTGTTGGCTGTACTCACCTCTAGCCCACCCGCCGACCCGAGGAGCAGGGCGGTGCACAGGCCAGGATCAACGTGCGGCCGACATCCAGAGCCGGCCGGGTACCGTAGCACCCGCACCACGGACTTCCGGCCCAAGTTGTTGAGGATCTCTCGGCGAGCGGCGGCGGAGACACCCGGCCCCTCATGCAGCGCCTCCCGCGCGTAGCCTAGAGCGGCCTCATGCAAACCGGCGCAGACCAGTCGCACCTCGGCAGGCAACTGCTGATACACTACGTTGCCCTCATACATAAGGTGCAGCGGAAGTTCTATATGATCGCGACGGTACCCACCCGCACCCCCACGTCGATGAATAAAGGAATAGAGTGGGGTCTTGGCGTCGGACACACCAAAGAGAGTCTCCGCATGCTGCCGCAGCGCCGCGAACGCTCGTTGAACCTCCGCTGGGGTAAAGAGGTTCACGGCCCGCCACCGCTTCATCTGGGGAAACCTTTACGCCAAAAGAAAAAAGACTCGGGGGGAGATGGGCGGAGGTTTCAAGTGAGAAAGCAACACTCAGGTCCTGCCCTGATATCACGGTAGCGATGGGGGCCGTGAGGAGTACAGCCGCAAGATGGGGTATGAAGAGCTGAGCATTAACACTCAATGCTACACGAAATAGCCCGTCCACCCACACCCCTCCCCCCCACACACACACACACTCACTCACTCACTCAAACGCGGAGCCTCCAAATGCTCAGGCGAACACACACCGATCAGCTACAATCTGGACCGGGAAGGAGGAGAGGGGGAGAGAAGGGTAATCGCAGACAAGTGATTAGTGGGGTCGAGGCAGGAGGGAGTTCTTCTTTTCCGTCTACTATTCTGTCTCGGTGACAGGGCGCCGACCGACCCTCTGATCCCCAACGCACACACCCTTGCAGATGCAGGAGAGCAGGGGGAAGGGGAACTGGGCAACAAAATCTTATCATGGCGGGCCAGGAAAAAAAAGAAGCAGAGACTTAACTCTGAGAGAGCCGTGAAAAAAAACTACGAGTCGGATGGGCCAGTGGGGTCAATCGAGTCCATAAGCTTTGTGCTGGAGTTTGTCAAGTACTGGATACGGCAAATCACCTCGTACGTACCGCGCCGCATCTCATGGGCAAGCTTCTCCACGGCGGCAACCTTGTCGCCGCCCGTGAGAATTTGATAGAGGTGGATGAGCACAAGCTGATCCTCCTCGTCAGTGAAAGGCCGCTCCGTCCGAAAGGGTCGCCCGGCCATGTGATAAGTCGCGTCGCCGCAGTACCGACAGGTTCGTCGAACTCGCCCATCTGCGAGCAGCACAGGAATATCGCCAGCAAGCATACTTGTACTGCCGATGCCAGTACACGTGCCGCCAACGCTGGCGACACCGTCGATCAAGGCCAGATTGTCATGACTCCGCCATGGAAAGCGCGCCACCGTGAGATCGGCAAACGGAACGTCGTCAGTCCGGGTGGCACCGTCGCATAAAAACACTTCGCGCTCAAAATCGCACACCCCTTCGGACGCTGTCGTTGTTGGTGGAAGGGGAGCAACGCCTACGTTGGCCGCAGGCCAACTGTCTTCCGCCACACTGTGGAGCACGACGGTGTGGTAGGCGGCGTGTGCGCGATTGAAGAGGGTGTCTCCAGGCAAGCCACGATACTGTAATGCCCAGAGCGACACCCGCGGTGAGAGTGCCGCCAGTTGCACGGCGCTTGCGCGCAATCCCTGATCGTGCACCATGAAGACTATACGAAAATCAAGAGAGGGATTGCGCCGTGCCACAGTCGCCTCAACATCAGCGGCGAGCGCCAACTCCTCTTGAGGATGGCGAGCCGTGACGGTGCGGAAAAACGTCACGGGTATTTCGGGGGCGTCCAACAACGCGTCAAAACGACGCATCTTCACCTGAAAGTGGCTCTGCACGCGTGGGTCATTGAGGTCGAAGTGCGCGAAAGCCGTGTGCTGTCCGCGGAAGAGCACCCACGGCCCCACACACTCAGGTCGGTACGGCGGCGGGCCAGGCGGGTAGAAGCCCTCCGCGAAGCCGTTTTGGATGAAGTGCATCAGCCCATCGAGGGTGACGCGGCTGAAGTCGAATGGGTACGCCTCCTTGCGCAGACCGAGCTTGCCCAACATCAGCGCTGGGCCACACCAGCCTCCTAGCGAGACGTACTTGCGCGGCAACGCCGCGCCATCAAAGAGTGCGGCTTGGCGAACCCACTGACTACCGCCCAACATGCTGGGCCGTGCGCAGCAGGGAAAAAAAAAACTATTGGTTGTTCTCGGTTTGTCGTGTTGAGCGCATACTTGTGTCTGATATAGAAATGGAGATGTGGATGCCGGCAATCGATACACAAAAACAAAGAGCGGGAAAGAGAGATTATCGCCGGCACCACCAGCAGCACCAACGACGTGATTGGTGCGACGATGCGCGTGGGGAGAGAAAACCGAGGGGGGGGGGGGAATTGTGGAACACACAACACAGAGAAAAAGGAGGAGGAGGAGAGGGGTTCAGAAATTGTGACGGTGTGCGCGTGCGAGGTACCCTCACTGGGTGTAGATGAATAAGAGTGCAGGGTCCACCTCGAAAGCCGTCTTGACCTGCAAGACTGTACCCCATGCACAATGATATAGGTGTGGGCCCATACTCCCCATGTGGACCCCCCTCCCCCTCCCCCCAATAGCACTGTACCCGAGCTCGCGCAGCCGCTGCGCCATGAGCAGTCTTGAGTTCCCCCCCCACCTCTCTCCCACACACTAACGCCAGGAGTTGCATCCTCCAGCTACTGCGGGGGTGGGTGGGAAAGAGGGGCAAAAAGAGAGAAAGAGCAGCAGTAGCAGCAGCAACGAGTTTGTCTCCAACAGCGCTGCCGCTCACACACACAGGTGCTCAGTCACGCTGCCCTTCCCTCCTACACACATATATATATATATGTGCATGTGTGTGTGTGTACGTATGCTAATTGCCCTCGAGAGGGGACGTTACGAGAGTCATTCTGACAATATGGCAAAATATTGCATTGGTGTGCGCGAGCGTGTGAGGGTGACAACTGCAGGAGGGGTGAGGAAAACGTGAGGATCCCCCATCCGCCTCCGCCGTCGCCACAGTCTGTCCTCTCGTCCATGATGCCGACTTCATTCACACAGACGCAGTCCCCCCACCCCACCCACCTCCGTCGAAGAGCGTATGCGCACACTCAAATGCGTTGGATGGCGTGCACGCACCCACCACCCGCCATAAATACAAAAATGATGAAGAGAAACCAAAAAAAGAGCTTAGCGAGAGTTACCGTAGAGTTATAGAAGAGGGAGGAAAAAAGGGGGAGTGGGAGGAGAAGTGATGGTTATGGAGAGCGGCGACTGCTACACACCACCCCCCACTGTCAACGCCACTGTCGCGACACCACAGCCCCTCTCATCAAACAGCGAACGTGGGATATCGAGACACAGAACGCGAGATACGCCGAGAGGGAGGAAGAGAAAAAAAAAGAAACCAACGGCCACCTCCATCAGACACGACCAGCATCCACAGCGACCGCTTTTTTTTTCACAGAGACTAACAAATGCAGGCAACCACCTGCAGACGCGGAAAAACTGACACAGAAAGGGGGACACTTCAGCGAGCACGAAGAGTGCGAGAGTGAGGAGAGGGGCATCCTTTGATATCACCTTCATACCGCATATTCACACAAACCCGCGTGCGCGAAGAGGAGGAGGTGGAGGAGGAGGAGGGGGCAGGAAAAGGAGCCCGCTGGTGCGGAAACGGGGAAGCAACGAAACGACTGGCCTATGCAGCGCCGTCACGCTATTCTCATCGCTTTCCGCGAATGGGGGAACAGTGGTGAGTGCATGAGGCTAATTCCCCCACCCCCATCGTATTCCCTCCACCTGTACACGCCGCACAGAAATGACCTCATCTTCAACCGTTCTTCATGTCTAGTAGCCATTGCTGTCCGGGCGCGAGCGCTTAAAGCCCCCACCGTTGCGACCGCCAGAGAAACCGCCACGCTCTTGGTTGAAGCCGCTAGTGTTCATGCGCGGGCGCTTGAATCCGTCGCCGTTGCCAGCGCCGTAGCCACGGCGCTGCTCCATGCTGGCGCCGGCGCCGCGGGCATTGCCGCTCTTTCCATACGTGATGCCCTCCTCAAACGCCTTTAGGCGGTTCTCCACCTTGCTGCGGTACTCCAGAGCCGGTGTGTTGTCGCACTCACCGAAGGAGTCGATGCGAGCGCTCAGCGACGCTTTGGCGGCCAGGACACGGGACATGGTGCCTTTTTGTGCCGGGGCCGCCTTCGCCACCACGGAGGCGTTGTACAGGATGCCGTACTTGGGGGTGGCCTGGCGCTGCTTCAGGGCGCGAAAGAGGGCCTTCTCGGCGCCAAGGATCTGGACCGTCGAAGAGGGGTACTTGGCGAGCGTCAGCAAGGAGCCGGCCTTCTGGATGAGGCGGGCACCAATCTGCTCCCCCACCATCGTCGTCAGGTTCGGAGCGATGGTCTGCATGCGAGAAGATAAGTAAGTAGATAGCTGCTCGCGGTACTTCGAGGCCGAGACGACCTCGTTGCACAAACGCGAGATGTTCTCGATGTCCTCCTCTGCAATCTCTGTGCCCATAGACACCATCGCGGCATCCTTTACCTTCTGCTCCACCTCCTCCTCGAGAAAATCGGAGAAGTCCGTGTCGCGAGCATTGAAGCGCGTTTTCATTGCCAGGACAATCTTGCAGTAGGCCACATTGTCGTTCACAACCTTGCCAAGCTCGGGGAAGTGCCAACCGTACCACTCGCGCGCGCGCATCGCGTACTTGTTGATCTCCTTGTCGAGGTCCTCCAGGAGCGACACCGCCTGCACAACCATCATGTCCACCTTATCGGGTGAAAACTTGAGCTTGTAGCGGTTGAGGTTGTGCGCTAGACCAAGCGCCGTTTGGTTCAGCTGCTCCGCAGAGACATCTTGAAGGAGGCTGTCAATGTTCTCCTTCAGCGCGCGGAAGGTCGGGAGCGTGTCCTCACCGAAAACGCACGGGATGGCGAGTGTCTCCTTGATGGCCTTGGCCAGCTTCGCATCCGCCACTGCCAGCTCCTCAGAAACCTCCTTCTCGAGGTAGTTCTTCTTGAGGAACTTCCGAACCGGTTTCGAGAGCTCACCGTTCACGAGCTGCGCTGTCGTCTCGAGCGCATCAGCGGTGCTCTTGAAGTGAAGCAGCGCCTTCAGTTTGCGCTTCTCGCCGTCCACTTTGAACAGCGCAACCCCAGCGGGGAGCTCCAGCAGTGCGTACACCATCTTTTTTGTTGTTGTTGTTTTTTTCTTTTGCCTTGTTCTTCTTCGCCAAGTCACAGAGTGGAGACAGGGAGGCAGAGGGGGGGAGGGAGATGCGGAAGAGACGTATGAGTGGGGTGGGGAACGAGAGAATTAGGTGTGCGTGATTACACCCTGAGTGGCGGTAGAAGACGCTCAGACGAAAGGGGGACGAGTGAAGAAGTGCTGCCCAGCAAAATATATATAAATATATATATATAGATATTTATAGATATTTATAGATATATATATAGATATATATAGATGTCAAGACACAATATCGAGACAAGGGCTTGAGAGGAGAAGAACGGCAGCCGAAGCGATCAAAGCTACGTGAGACCCGCACTAACGGATAGAGAGAAGCACACACGCACACACAAAAGGAGGGCGAGCGTCGCTGCTGTACAGAAAAAAAAAACAGCCGCTAATCTACAGAATAGGAGGGACCTCCACACAGACAAGGAGAGACCGCACAATTGGTTTGTGAAGACAGTTGGTGGAGGAAAAAAAGGGGGGGAGGTGTTGGATACGGACGACGATGGCGAATGCAACCGGAATGAATGGAAGGGGACGTCGGTCAACAACAAGTTCGAGGCGAGGGGGTGGTGGAACGAGAGGCATCACACCACTGCAAGGTGAGACTACGCGCGGGTGCGGGAGGGGGAGAGAAGGGGGAAGGAGCGATGAAGAGCGAGGTGTGCTCTCAACCCACTACCCGTCTCCCCTCTACCAACCCTGGAGCGCCCCTGGCCTCCTCTCAGTATGGACAGGCAAAAAAGTTACGCACACATTCACCGGCTGTGATCGAGGGTCCACTGATGCAGGTGTAGATGCGTCTGAGAGACTCCACCGCTACGCTGTTGTGTGTTTGCTCTCGTCGTCGCGATTATTTGTGATGATAAACTGTGATGATGGGCGGACTATTGTCCCCACGGGTGTATATATGTTTATGTATATGCCTGTGTGTGTGTGTGTGCGTGGAGGGAATCAAGGAGACGGGGGAGGGGGAAGGAGGGGGGGGGGCCGGGGGGAGAGAGAAAGAGAAGGGCATATCAAAGAGATGCAAGTACTGCCTGCGCTCTGACGGAGACCGCCGCCATGTTTCCCCCTCCCTCTCCCCCCCCTCCCAATTTATGTCGCGCTTGAGAGCGGTTCCTCAAATTAGCTGGAAGCTCATCAAAAAAAAAAACAAGAGCACTTCTACGTGTGTATTCGCACAGCCGTGGGATCTGCAGACGTACCGGCGAACCGCGCCATGGACACCATCACAGCAGTGAGACGATCCGTAGCAGGTCGAAGGACAAGATTTGACATCTTCTCCCTCCCCCCCCCCGCCCTCCCCCTTTCGTGGCAACATACGGCCCCTCTTGTTGGCGTTCCATCATCTTAGGGAGAGGAGGTTAAAAGAAGCTTGCCAATCACCTTTCCTAGGAGACGAATGGTGATGTTGGCCGTGATGGACATCGCCATGAACACAGGCACAAAAGCTGGACGGTACAGCACTGTGCTCAGCACGGCAGGTGCAGCGCTGCTCAAACGCGGCGGGGCGAGTTGATAATTCACGTTCAGCCCCAGGACTAATGCACAGGGAGTAAGGAAAGCAAAGTTGAACGCCGTTGACACCCATGTTAGGTGGCACAGATGCGCCCAGTCAAGCCTGAGTGTGTTGTAGCGCGTCACAAAGTACACGGGCAGAAAAAGCAGCAGACCATGATGCACAAAAAATATATATCTCTCCCAGAAGTATTGATTGTCACCCCAGTCAGGTTGAATCAAAGCCGTCATCGGGCCCCAGGCCCAATCCACCAACAGCGAGGCAAGGTAGCAACCACTCCCGTACTGATGTGGCCTGTCGCAGAGAAAAATATAAATCCACATCGCAGTGAATACGTGGCAGGGCATAAGAAGCCAACCCAGCTGCACAAAGGGCTTCTGTCTGCATAGCTTGGTGTACACCTGCAATGCCAAAAGAGTCATCAATATGTACGCGATTAGTTTGTTGATGGGACATCTTAGTGAGCGGTTCCATCCAGCCATACTGAGTCGTGCGATGGCTCCCGACCGGAAGCCGCGCGACTGGCGGTGCAGCGCCGCGCAAAAAGCCATCACCACCGCACAGAGCACCACATGCACTTTGGGGGTCTGGAACCAGTACAGTTGAGCTGGCATGACGCCCCATCTCATGCCGGTGCGGCCTGCAATCAACTGGAGGAGATCATCGAGCACATCGGCTACAAGGTAGTCGCACCATTCGACTACCTTGGCGTCCATCCACTAGACAGGTGTGTGTGTGTGTGTGTGTATGGTCGTGGTGGTGGGGAGGGGGGGGGGAGTCGAAAGGGGGCAAAAAAATTGAGGGAATAATAAAACGGCGGTGCTGAGCGATCATGAGAGACAAGTGACGGGTGGTACCAAAAGAATGAGAGAGAAAAAATGGGAAGGAATGCAGGAGACAGAGAAAATACGGAAAATGGGTGAACGCATGAGAGGTGCACATTGATGGGCACACACCACCAACCACCACCACCATCACCCCCTATTCCACCCCACTCAAATATATGCAAAATATTCCACGACGCGACATAATCGCACGCTTTCCAGCTCATCTCTCTTTTTTTTTGTTGTTCGTACCGTTTGGCTTTTTTTTCCTGTGGTTGTTGTTTTATTTTATTGTTTCTACTTTTATTTTTCCCCTCCCACCGCCCCCGTCAACCCCCCCCCTCCTCGAAAAAAAAACGGTGTTTTCCGGGATGTTTTTTTTTTGGGGGGGTGGGGGGGACGGGGGCGGTGGGAGGGGAAAAATAAAAATAAGTAAGCAAAAAAAAGGGGGACAGACGGACGGACGTGAGGAGGAAGGGGGAGATCGAACAACGACAACAACGACAACGACAAGATGCAGCTAACAAAACGTCACGCGAACATCCCCCCAAAAGAGAATACACACACACACACACACTAAACGGCCACTCAAATGTGTAGTGGCGGCACGCCCGGGATTGGTTATCGACGGTACTTCCCTCCGTTCCCCTCCCCTCCCCCGGTGCTCATCTCCTCCTCCAGCGCCTCCAGCTCTGCCTGCAGACGCGCGATCTCGTCATCTGTAGCCTCCACATCACCTTCTGCCTCGGCTTCTGCAGAGGCCTCCGCCGCTAAAGTAGTCGCACCAGTCTGTGTCGCCTCCGCCACCCTTTCCTGTGCCCCCACCTTATCAGAGGCAATGGTCGCAGAAGCCGCGGCACCCGACGTCACGGCGGCGTTGCGCTCCGCGTTCTCCTCCAGGGGATAGTAAAGCAGATCCACCGGTGACCTCCTATACCACGTTTGCTCTCCGGTCAAGTAGCGGCGGCAGTTGTCGCTCACGTTCCAGAAGCCCAGCGCATCTGCGTGCTCGAGTGCATAGCTGGCGCAGTCCTTGCGATCCACCCGCAAGCACGCCTCCAGGAAGATCTCGAAGGAGTCATCGCCGAGGCGCACATAGTAGTGGTTCCTGCATTGGTTGAGTAGCTGACAAGCGTAGCTGAGGTCAAGTGGACGCTCCACCAAATCAAAGGCGATGTGGAGGTCTTCTATAGTGGGCCGCTCTGTCCCTTCGAATGAGTGAAACCTCTTGTACCACTCCAGTACGTACTTCTCCATGGACGTCTCCGGCCCCTCGAGACGGGCCTTTTGAAGGGCGTGGCGCTTCTTGCTGAGCCATACCGGCTGATGCGCCATACACTTTGGTCGCACGTAGGGTCTATCGAGACCGCCAAGCCACGCCTGGTACAGCATCTCTGTACGTTGATGGTCTGGCTGCTGAATAACCGTGTAAATCTTCCAGTTGTCGGCACCTTTGAGGAAGAGCATCCAGTACGGTCTTCGGTACCGCAACGAAGCGAGCAAAACTTGAGAGGCACACAGCATGATGAAGACGAGCCTCCTCCTCGTGGTTTTCTATTATGTGGACGGCGGGCAGGGAGGGGGGAGGGGGGGGGAAGGCGCGCGCTTGTCCGCACAAGCCGAAGAGGAGTACCTGCGCCGATATGCAGGGGGAGAGAGAGAGGGGGGAGGAAGGGAGCGAGAATATTTGTGTTACGTACGTGTGTGCGTGTGTGTGTGTGTGTGAGGAAGGAGGGATGGGATACAAAAGAAACACAAACGTCATCGTGAAGGTAAGTACGAGGCACACACACACACACACACACACACACCTGTATGTACTAACGTGCAAGATATAGAGCAGAAAAAAAACTGGATCATCTGCAGGTGTTCGGCCTCACAGAGACAAACGTCATCGTGAAGACCTTCACCATCTGTCTGGCACGTGCAACGTCTGAGAGTGCGCGAATTGATGCACCCTCTGGAGGTCTTTCTCTACAAAAGCCCATGTGCAGCAGCAACACCCACAAATTGATCTACCCGGCTCTGCAGCGCTCGCGGCCGCCCAGACACGGGTGCCCAGAAATGCACCACGCCCGCCCTCCCTCCTGTTAATGAGCCGGCCACTCTCTGGTGAGACTTCCTTTGTGGCGTTGCAGTCAACTCGACTCTCCTCTTCCTCCATAGCCCGATGTAAACAACTGAAAAAATCACAAACGTACAAGCAACGGCAGGTGCAGCAGATTACTGATGCACGTCAATGTAGACACGCACGCACACTCGACGGGATAGTCGAAGAATTGGAAAGGGGGCTGGTGGATGGCAAAGTGTTTGGATCTTCACTCCACTACGACTACCACTTCTTCCACACGCACACACACAGGCATTTGCTCGGGAGGGATGGGGGCGTGTAGCGAAGAGCAGCTTCACTTTACATACGCCCTGTCCACAGGCACGTGGGGCCTTCTGCGACTCACTTCAACCACCGAGGAGGTACATCGCCTCGCCTCATCACGACGCAGAGCCCAACTCCTCAGCTAATTGCAGAGCGGCTTGGAGCTCTCTCTCCGCCTCCTGTAGCCGTTTATGATATTCCCTATACGCCTTGACCTTGAGCCCATCAACTGT
The DNA here is from genome assembly GCF_017918235.1 of Porcisia hertigi. NCBI lineage: Eukaryota > Euglenozoa > Kinetoplastea > Trypanosomatida > Trypanosomatidae > Porcisia > Porcisia hertigi. Next base: position 577,859 of record NC_090574.1, read on the forward strand.
CTTGGGGCTCACAGGCTCTGCGGTAGTGACCACCGCGCGGGTCGACGTCGTTAGCGAGGCAGGCAACGCTGTGCAATGCAAGCCGCTGGAGCCTGCATTGGTGGCAGGGGCGGAGTGCCCACGTGCAACCGTGAGGTCGCTCACAGCTAGTGACGTGGAGAGGAACCGCTTCCTGTACCGCTCGTATGCCTCACGAATGTCGTACTCCATTCGATCACTAGTGTCGATGAGCTGCTGCTGTTGCACCTCCTCCTCACCTGCAGGCAGGTGGCCATCTCCTGCAGCATTCGCACCGGCTGCCGCCTCTGGAGCCGGCGGTGGTGCCGCGACATCTACGACGCCTGCTGATGCCGGCTCGACCTCTTCGGCGGGAGGAGCTGCCACAACGTTGGCGCTGCGCATCTGCATGATATTCGCTCTGCAGTACGGACACGTCGAGTGGCCTTCCAGCCACCGCTCGAGACAGTCCATGTGATAGCAGTGCCCACACGGCAGCCGCTTGGTGCCACCCCCGAGCATCATGTCCTCATAGCAAATCGTGCACCGCCCGTCACGCGCCAGATCTTCGGCGGTGGCGTCAGGCATGCTGTTCCGCACTCGCCGGGTCAAAACGAGGAACTCGAACAGTCCAGATGTTTTCTCGAAGATCTTGAGAACGTGCTCGACGAACCCGCGCAGGAGCAACAGCGGCAGGGCCGACTTGTAGAAAATGTACGCGTAAACGCCTACGAATAGCATCGACTCTGCAATGCTCGCGACAGCATCTGCCACAAACGAGAGGAGTGTATGTTGGCCACGAAGGACGAATAGGCTCGCGAAGTGCACTGCACTACGAAGCGAGGAGCTCAGCAACAGCATGTAGAGCAAAATGATGGAGTAGTGCAGTGATGCCTTTTCCCCTGTCAGCGTTGGCCGCGTTTTGATCATCCACGTCACGATTCCCGTGTCCAATATAATCGCAAAGCACAGGTACGCCGGCATGCGCGTCGCGGAGACCCACGTCATCTGCACTGTTGACAATGTCGTGACTCGCTCCGACGCAAGTCTGTGCAGAACGCGCCACGCGAGCGTGAAGAGGAAAAAAAAACTAGTGCCGCTTATGATCGGCTCATCCATGTACAGTGGCACCAAAATGCACTCCACCAAGTAAAGTGTGAATGAGGTGAGCAGCGCTGTCTCCTCCGATGCGTTCAGCTCCCCAAAGAAGCACATCTGCAGCGCCATCCACAGCAAAACAACGAACGCGATGGCGGTGTTGACGATGAGCAGGCGAAAAGAGGAAGAGTTCGCCAGTGCGACCATCATGGGGTAGAACTCACGGTAGGTGTTTGCGTAGTCCGCCAAGAACAAAGAACAAGCAAGAAAAGAGGTGATCACGTAGACCACAACCGACTTACGAGACACCATTGGTGACCTCTCTCCCCCCCACCTCTGCGATGGCTGGCGGTGTCGGTCGAAACGATGGACGAGGTAGTTTACAAAAAAAAAAAAAAGAGACGGGCCTACGCGGTGGGCCCAAGAGAGCTGCGCTGTACGCAAGCCTCTGCGTACGTCGAAGTAAGGTAGGTGAGGGAGATTGGTGGTTGGTGTGGATGCTGACTTTTTTGAGGCGGGGGGGAGGAGAGATGTGCCTCGTGCACTTTGCCCGCGAGGTCGGGACAACAAAGAAAGAGAGAGACGAAAGACGAAAGGCGGCAAGAGAAGGGTAAAGTGTCACCACAAGAGGGACCATCGCCATCGACATCTGGCCAACACACTTGACACAGATCTCACATGTTGGGGTGGGGAGGGGAGAGGATGGTGGAATGCCCTATCCCCCTGTTTGCAAACCACCTATGGGTCACCCTACGCACACACATGCGTCAATTTTATACCCCCTGCCCTCGCCACACACGTCTCTCTCAGAGATGAATGAATGTGTGGAGACACGCTACAGAGAGCGCAATGTGGCGCACACCGGCGGGTCTTCCCCGTTCTACTGTCAATGAATGCTACGCCACAGACAGACGGACGGACGGAGTCAGCGCGCCTCCATACTCATGGGGATTCTACTACCACCAGCACCACCACTTCAAACCACCACCCCCACCTCTCCCCTCATACACACAAAGGGGTCGGCTGTACTAGCAGAGGCACAAAAAGAATAAATGTGTGTGTGTGTGTGTGTGAGTGGGGGGGGGGAGGGAGGGGAGGGGAGGAGGAGGGGTGTAAGGCTACAGATAGAGAGCGCGCGTGAAGACACACAGGAAGAAGAACAACACTGATGTTACGCTCACGTTAGCCGGTGGAAAAAAAGAAAAGGGAGTGTGGTGACAGATCGATCCGCGCATCGTCATAAAAGTTCCGCTGCCAGACACCCTCAGATATGTTTGTGTATGTGTCGGGAGGGGGGGGTGGCACCTTCGTCGAAAAGGGATGGGTAATCCCTACATCCCTCCATGTGCGACCCACCAAGACACACACATACACACACAGAGGTGGAGTCATGAAGTGACCGGATCGTCTCGTGCACTTTGAATGGCGTCACGATAATACAAACTGACGCACTTTGTACACGTCCTGCATCATGCGATGTTGCTGCTCCGTTTCATAACTGAGGCGACTGGCGATGTCCGTCACCTCAGATGGCAAACCAGCTTTACGGCCAATTGCAACACCGAAGCTCGACGGAGTGACGCCGCGGCATGGTTTGTACGTGAAGACCAACGATGGCTTTGAGCGATGCTTGGCGAGCGGACCCGGATCACACTCCGTGAAGCCCATGTAATAACACGTCACGTCGCGAGCCTTCTCAGTGCTTAAGCTCGTCTCTTCCCCTTCACCACCGCCAGCGATCCTCTGCGCCACGTAGGGATCGCAGAGGTAGCAGTAATGCGTCACGAATATTGTAGTGGCTTGACGATCCAGCAAGCACTCCAGCGTTGCAGCGGCCACAGCGGCACCGTCGAAGCTGCTTGTACCGCGCCCCAGCTCATCCATCAACACCAACGAGTGCGGCAGATGCGGGGAGCGCAGAATACGACTTGTCTCGTCCATCTCGGAAAGAAAAGTGGAGGCGCCTTCAAGGATGGAGTCGCTGGCACCCATACGGCAGTAGAGGCCCTCGAACACCGGCAACTCCGCTGCGTTCGCTGGAACGCTGCAGCCGATCTGAGCAAGAACTGCGAACGTTCCTACCATGCGCATGAGAGCAGATTTGCCGCCCATGTTCGGTCCGGTCAGCAGCCACGCCCCGCCTGCGCGCAGCTCAACATCGCAGCTGACGTAGCCGTGAGGAAGAAGTTTATCAAGTATGGGGTGGCGGCCCTCACGAATAGTGAGAGCTGCGGGTGATGACATAGAAGTGGAAGACTGCGTCGCATACGTTGGTAGCTCCACGAGAGCTGGCATCACGTAGCCCGGCTGTTGGGATACAACGGCTAGGGAGCAGAAGGCATCCAAGGACGCAATGGTCTCCACCACACCCGTTATCACGCGCATCGCTTCTGCGTTAGCAACCGTGTCGCGCTGATGCTGTCGCCAAGCTGCGGCCGCAGCCAACGCCAGTCGCTCCGTTGCTGCTGCCAGGGCGGTGTGCTGCTCGGCGATGATCGGCGTGTGATAGCGCACGTTTGTCTTGGTGCGCGACTGCACCACCCAGTTCGACGGCACACGGGCGCACTTTCCAGCCGGCACATCGAGTAGAAAAGGAGTGCCGCAGACAGTGCGGTACTCGAGCCCCGGCAAGCCCAAGACGTTTCGCGCTGTCTCCAACTCCACCTGCAGGGCCGTCTCGGCGGCCTGCTTCGCCTTCAGATGCGGCAGAAAGGCCTCCGGCATGTTGCAACCACTCTCTGCGTAGTACTCTAGAGGTGTCGTGGCGGCTGTACGCAGAAGTGCATCATGACCTTCGAGCAATCGCGTCACCGCGGAGCCATCTACAACCGTCAGCAGCTGCATAAGAAGGGGCGGCGGCCGGCTGTTGTTGAGGCCGGCATCGCCGTCTCCGTCACACAGCTGCGCTGCCAGCGCTGCAACACTCCTTACCATGCGCAGCAGTCGCACAAACTCTATAATTTGACAACGTTCGGCATACACCTTACCCACAACGGCCTCGACATCTCCCAGTCGTGCGCACTCGTGGAGAAGATCCTCGACCTGACCGTTGTCGTTGCGGCCCACGAGGTAGAGGACCACTTCCTGGCGGGCCATAATAGAATTGCGCTCGCACAGAGGCGCAGCAAGCCACCGACGCAAACACCGCGACCCACACGGTGTTACGCTGTGGTCGAGAAGCCCGATCAGAGAGCCACGGTGCCCTACACTGCTGTGAAACACATCCAACGCTCTCAGGGACGGACCTGGGAGGTGTAGACGCCGGAGATGCACGTCTTGACCGGCGCCCTTGGGAAGTGAAGGCGAGCCCGCTGCTGCTCCCTCTTCGTTTTCGCATAGCATCTCGGCAGCTGCGCCTCCGCGCGCGCACAGTAGCCGATACACCTGATCCAACTTGTACGGCTTCAAGTAGGCTTCTATGGCAACGTCAATGCTCTGCCCCGCGGTATAGATGTAACCAGAGACGCTGACGTCCTTTCCATCCTCTTGACCGCTCACCGTTGGCCCAAAGTTGAGCGACAAGCCGTGATGGAGCACCGTCGCGTATACCTCCGGCAGCGCCCTCAAGAGGTGCTCTGTTGTGCGCTGCTGCGAGACATCAGATTTGCCGCGCTCCCTCGATGGGGACTGCGCCGTCAGCACAATCACCTCGGCAATGTCGTAGCGCTGAATGACGTCCTCCAGCTCAAGTGCGCCTCGAACGTCGAAGCGCAGGCACCGCTGCGTCACGAAGCTCACCAGTACCACAGACAACGGAGGCCGCGTTGTCATGGAAGCATTGTCCGTGTCGCTAGTGCTACTCGTCTCACCGCAGCGGCAGGCGTCCACAAAACACAAAAACAGCTCAGAGGTTTCTGCGGTTGATGATAGAGAAGCGTGCAGGGCCGAGGAACCAACGCCCTCATCATCCCCTTCCTCGACTTCTCCCGCTCCGGCGTAGCCCTCCTCCCCCGCTGCACCTTTAGAGGCGTCACCGGGTTTTCGGCCGCTGTCACCAACATTGATGACAGCCTCCGTCGGGAGAAGAGTGCCGCGGCTGTACAGCTGCGACACAGTACGAGTGAAGAGACCGCTCTTGAGCCCGTCAGCCGCCCGCATTGCAGCAGACTCCTGGTCAGCGAACCCAACGTGGTAGCCCATCGCCACAAGACGGTGCACATAGAGATTCACACGGGTGTACGGGAAGCTACTGTACTCAAAGGGCTGCCCCGGGGTGCACATAATGCCGACCCGGCGGCTGACTGCGCGGCTGTCGCAGCCGTAGAACTTGACGCGATAACCGCACGCGACCATCAAGATCACGTGAGGCGAGATGGACTCCTTTAGCGCTACGACCTGCTGCTCGAGTGGTGTCAGGCTGAAGCCCTCTGTCTCCCCCTTTACAGCTTCTCGGCAGCACAACACCTCAATGGCGTGCGCGACGTCCTCACGATCATCCTGCCGACCACGTTTGCTCATCAGCCCCTGTTTTTTTTTTAAAGGTGGAAGACACGAAATGCCCTCGCCAGTCGCAACATTCAACGGGAGGGAGGGTGAGAGATGGTGTGAAGAGGGGTGGGGGAGGGGAGGGGAGGGAGGGGGCAAGAGGAAAGGTGTAGCAATGGAACAAGCAGTCCTCCACGAAGAGGAGGGACAGTGAAGATGGATCGCGTCTTTTCTACTCCCAAACACAGGGGTCAGGTGGTGATGTCTCTCTCTCTCTCTCCCTCGCAGGTATATCAGCTCGGATCGACTAGATACCTTTTTTTTATGTGCTCTTCACTCTGCATGAGTACGATATCTGCATATGCACACGAATAAGTGTATGTGTAGGTATACATATATATATATATATGTGTGTGTGTGTTACGAGGAAGGAGGGGGTATGGGGGTTTGCCAGGGAGTCAATGGGGGGAGAGATGATAGAAGAAACAAGTCTGAAGAGGAAAAGGGTGACGTGAAGAAAGCTATGGCTGGTGGTGTGGCAGCTCAATGGCGACGTCGCTGCGAGCCTGCCTCTGTGTGCCTGTGCGTGTGAGTGCTACACGGCATCAAGGGGATCAAAACGTTGGGAGCGTATCCAAGCGTGTCTCTGCCCTTTCCCTCCTCCCCCCCCCCCCTCCCTGAATAGAGGGTTCGCGGCGGTGCTGTGACCACGGACGTTGCGGAGGGAGGGAGGGAGAGGGAGGGAGAGGGGGGGAGAAGGCCGTAATAGTGGTGAGCGTGGTGCCGACAGACAAGCGTTATCAACAGAGATTAAGGGAAAGGATCCACCAAACACTCACAGAAACGCATTCGCAGGTGGTCAGGGGACACAACTGAGTCTATAACGCATGATAAGTCCTGACGCCTTCTCCCTCTCTACTTCGGCCCATATACTGTTGACCTTTACAAAGCGTTCGACCCCCTTTCTGGCCGGGATGAGTCGATCGCATCCTGCAGCAAAACACGAACCCTTCACTGACTCACCGACAGGAGGATCGTACGAAGTGAGAGGAGGGGGGGAGAGAGAGAGATCGTGACGACGATCGTGCCAAAACGACGAGAGGGAAAAAGGAAGCTCGTGGTTCAAAAGGCACAGACTGTAGTGGAACCAAACGGCTCAATGAAAATGAGCGGCAACCCCCCACCCCCCCCTCCCCGCCACCGCCACCGCCGCTATCCAGCAACAACACAAATAAAAAAAAACAGATTAGTGGAGAAGACAGCCGGTCCGACATGTATCCTCTGTGCCGCGTAGTAGCTGCCGCTACCTCTTCGCTGGCGCCGGTTCTGCCAGTGTAGCCTTGCCCTTGTCCTCGCGCAGTCCCAGCACACGGTTCATGACGAGGTGGTCCGCTGTAGTATCGGGGTCAATGACGAAGTACCCAAAGCGCTCCACCTGAATGGACTCGAAAGACTTGAAGTTCTCGACGCCCTTCTCAGCGTACCCGTGCGATACCACTTCGCTCTTATCGTCAACAAACTTGAGGAAATCGGGGTCGATGGCAGCACGGTCGTCCTTGAGGAGGGCGCTGTATAGACGCACTTCCACCGGCGTGCACACCGTCGCACTCACCCAGGAAATGTTTGTCTTCGGCTTGAGCCTTCGCTCAAAATCCACTTCAACGTGAACCAACGTCGGCTGCCCTCTCGCATCCACCTCGAAGCTCTTGCACACAATGTTGCCTGAATACTTAAGGCCCACCACGCGCGGGCCGGGAGCGAGACCGTAGAACTTATTGTTATTATCCTCTGTATGGAAGTCGCTGCGGTCGATATAGAAGGTGTCGGTGAACATCACAGCCCGGCTGCCGAGCTCCGGCTTGCGCGGGTGGTTCGGGCATTCGCAGGTACGCTCCCCTTTCCAGTTGTCCACCACCACCTTTATGGGGTCAATGACCATCAGTCGGCGCTGGCAGCGCTCGTCAAGGTCTTCGCGCAGGGTGTTCTCCAGCATGCTGATCTGAATCACATTCATAGAGCGGGTGATACCCACCAACTCACAGAATCGATTTATCGCAGCCGGCGTGTACCCGCGGCGACGCATACCAGCGAGGGTGAGAAGGCGGGGGTCGTCGAAACCTCGAACGATGCCCTTGTGCACCAGTACGTTGATCTTGCGCTTCGAGAGCAGCGATCCCGTCACGTTGAGGCGGCTGAATTCCCACACGTGTGGGCGCCAGAGGTTGAGCTCGCTCAGCAACCAGAAGTAGCTCTCGCGGCGTGTCTCGAACTCCATAGTGCACAAGCTATAGTCGATGTTCTCGAGCGAGTCGATGAGGCAGTGCGTGAAGTCATAGCTCGGGTAGATGCACCACTTGTCCTTGACGTGTGGGTGCTCGACGTACTTGACGCGGTAAGCAATGAAATCGCGCATATTCGGGTTGTCGCTCTGCATGTCACACTTCACACGAAGCGTTGCCTTGCCCTCAGCGTAGCGACCCTGGCGCATGTGGTTGAAGAGAACCAAATTTTCCTCGACGCTGCGGCTTCGCCATGGACTGTCCTCCCGATGCTCCCGCTGGTGCTTCAACTCGTCCGGCGTGCTGTGGTCTACATACGCCTTTCCAGCCTTGATGAGCTGCACGGCGAAGGCATAGAGTTGATCAAAGTAGTCGGATGAAAAGGTGATCCAGTCCGGCTTCCAGCCCATCCACTCGACCATCTCGAGGATGGCATCAATGTAAATCTGCTCCTCCGCCTCGGGGTTCGTGTCGTCGTAGCGTAGGAAGCACTTGCCGCCGTGCGCGCGTGCCGTACCGAAGTTTAGGTTCATGCTTTTGGCATGGCCGATATGCAGAAAGCCGTTCGGCTCCGGGGGAAAGCGGAAGTACGGCTTCCCGTTTGTCACGCTCTCATGCGCCGCGAGCAGGTCGGCTGTATTGTCGTACCCTGGGACGGGGCGTCCACTTCGTAGAATCGAGAGATCACGCTTCGTTTCCATCGTTTGGACCTCCATGGCTGCCGTCGCCGCCATCTTTGCCAGACGCGGGAGAAGTCGGTGGAACGTTTTTGTTTTTTATTTTTCCCCCCTGAGGAAAAGGGGGAGGGAGAGGGGAGGGGGAGGGGAGGGATATCTGTGTGGAGACGTTCGTGCTGTACTGAGGGTGATACGTGGAAGTGCAACGAACGACTCAGAGCTGATCACAAGTTTGTGGGCGTGCACCTCCGTAAACAACAAAAGATATTGCGAGCAGGGGGAGAGGGGAGCATGAGCGCGGTCACCATAATGCAAGATGAATTAAGTAAGAGGTGTTGCCACACATGCGTGAGGGAAAGAAAGATGGCAAAGATTGGATAAGGGGGGAACCATGATCGTACACACTCGCCCTCGATACCGTTAACACGACTTGCTGCTCAGCAGCTCGGAACCTGAGATGTGCATACACGTAGACGCGCAAAAAAAAAGTCTTTTTCCAGCTGAGCTTTAAATTTTTTTTGTCTCTGGGGAAAGGGGAGGGGGGGGGGGGCCACGAAAAGAGTGGGACTGGCACAGTGGTCCTCCCGCATCGTTGAGTAGCGGGACAGTGAACTCGCTTCGTCTGCTGCAACACCTTGGCAAGATGCCAGTTCAAACTTATATTCTTTCATCGAAGACGGCATCCAGCCAGCCAGCTCAAGCATAAGCCCTCATGACACAAAAACAAGCCAAAAGAACTCAAGAGTTTCAGAAGAGAAGCGCAACTGTTGCCCAAATGTCACTCCACATACCCGCGTCCGCACACATTACCCTCCCACCTTCCCTCCCTCTCTCTCTCCCCCTCGTTGTATGTCTTCATTCGGATCCACACACACACACACACACACACACACACCTGATTTAATCGTACGCACAACAGCGACACGAAAAACAGCCCAAGCGAACAACAAAAAACACAAAAACAAAACGCACTGTGGCACGTCATCGCCACTGAGGCATTTCCCAGTCGCCTGTGTTCCGAAATACGTATGCGCGTTATACCAAAGTACACGCTGTGGTGGTGGTGGTGGTGTTGTTGTTGTTTTATTATGGAGAGGAGAAGGGGGTGGGGGAAGGGGGGAGGGGACCGAGACACACACGCGTACCAGCGCACACCGGATTTATAAACACGCTTAACAACACAAAAACAAGGCACCAATGATACCCCCCCTCCTCCCTCTTTATGGGACTTCAGGCTTCCTGTCGCTTCACGTGTCGGCTCTTCGTGACGCGTGCACTGCCATTAGAACATGATCACTTCTTCCTCACCTTTGGTCCCCCGTCTTCCTCTTCACAATGCGTTGAGCCTAGGTAAAAATATGTGCCGTGTTCCCTTTACGATGATGAACACACATACACACATACACACACACACACATATATATATATACACACATACACACACATGTATATATATATATATGCATATATTTATATACAGGCTAAAATGGGGAAAGGTTCAACGACACCATCACAGCGTCTCTATGTCTCTATGAAAAATTTGGGGGGATGGAGGGACTGCACGGCAGACTCGAAAAACGATGATATCAGAAGGGAAGAAAATTTAAAAAGAGGGCGACAGCGGCAGCCCCATCGCCCACTTTGACCCAAACTGGGCATTTTGGATGAACCCAAGCATCTGCGGGAGATCCTCAGCGAAGGGGGAGAGAGAATGTGAGGCGCAGAAAAACGAAGGAGAGTCACACACGCTCAAGACCCCTCCCCCCCCCCCGCCCCGCCGAGGAGGCCTAAACCAAGAAAGAGTACCAAAAGTTAAAGAGTAGAGCGTGGAGTGAAGCACCTCTGGCAGCACAACGTGTGGATCACACACACGCGCCGCAGACAGCACCTCCGTAGTACACACATACGCACATGTACACCTCTCCCATCGCGCGATTCCTACTGCCGCCTTCACTCCTCGTCGTCTACCTTGGGCGCCAAGTAGTAGCGGAGGTAGCCGACGTTGTCGATGCTGTACTCTACCATGCACGGGCTCTCCTTAGCAAGCTTGAGTGTGACCCGTTCGCTGAGTGTCGAGCCCTTGGCAAAGATGCCCATGAAGCGGAGCGCAAAAGACAACGTGATGGGCTCCTCCATCGTCACCTCAGCCCCAGTGGCGCCGCTGCCGCCCTCGGCCTTGTTGTACTTGCGGGATATGGGTTCGTCTTCGTCCTCTTGGATCTCTGCCTTCACCTCCGCCTTTACTTCGGACTTGGTGCTGCGGTCTGAGACGCCGGCGGCCTGCAGAAACGCGTAGCCCTGGCCGAGGTCACCAGATGAGCTGAACTTTACGCCCTCCTGGCTGACGGCGATGGTGATCGTGTCGCCGAAGATTTGCATGTCGCGCACAATCTTGGCGAAGTCCGCTGAGTTGAGCGTGACAGTGCTGGTGTAGTCCATCTCGGGAATGCCCATAGACTCCGCCTCGATTTCGAGCAGCTTCAGCTGGTACTCGCACTTGCGCGTCTTCTCTGAGCTCTCAGAGGTCAGGGTGACCACATCCAAGTCGTCATCATGGCGCAGGCTGAGGCTGTCGCTGCCATCGACGGTCTTCAGTACTTTGGATAGAGAGGCGAGGTTGAGGCCGAGAATGCTGTTGCGCTCGCACTGGTACTTGACAAAGCAATCGTCGCGCAGGAGCATGTGGACGAGGGCCACGTGACTGGAGTCCATAGCCTGAATGGACAGACCGCCTGGATTGCAGTCAAAGTTCGCCTCATTCACCAACCCGTTGATGCACTCAACCAGCCGCTTCCACAGGCTGGCGTACTGAACCTGGGCCTCAAGCATGACGGCGAGCAGTGGCAGAGAGGAGTTTGCAATATGATAAAGCCCTGTGGGGTCCGAGACGCAGATGTATATGCGAGCGTGTGAATATATATATATATATATATATATATATATATATATGGATGTAATGGCGTGCTAATGGGAGTTAAAAAAAAAAGAGATTGCGATGTATTTATGTTTATAGTTGATGGTGGTTGATACCGATAGCGAGGAGCCAAGGGACACGCGTGTGAGAGGAAGAAACAGATAGGCAAAGGGTCGTGGTTACGCACGTGGTGCAGCCAGTGGCACAAGGAATTGCTCATAGGCACAGAGAGAGAGAGGGGGGGGGGACCAAAGGGCAGAGTGGTCGGAATAACCGAGCAGGCGAAGATATAGACACTAACGTGAACACACGAGATGGACAAGGAAGGTCGGGCGCACTTGAAGAGAGGTGGCCCTCCCCTCAATCTCCAAACAATCTCTTTTATGGTACTTTCGGTGGCGGTAACAGGAAGTGGCAGGGGGGAGGAAGAATAAAACTTGAGTGGCGGTCCCGCGTGGCTGCACATGTCTGTTCTCGTGCGGCCTTCGCAGAGATCAGCAACGACACGCAAACGTGCAACGGGAGGGAAAGAGAAAGAGAGAGCGGCTTTTGACGGACAAGTCAAAATAAACGAAGCCGCCCTAAACTTGCACTCTTCACGTCACTTTACTGTTTGCCCTGTCGTGTACGGAGAGCTCGGACACACAGACAGACGGGGAAGGGGAAGGGGAAGGGGAAGGGGAGGGGGAGGAGGGGGGTGAGAAACACAAACCAATTAATTGTTGTCCCCCAGGCCTCCCTCCCTCCTCCCCCCCCCCATCAGTGGACGCAGTCTTGTCACATGGGCGCTACCGTGAGCGAAAATGTCCTGTTCCGCTGTTTATGGAGAACCTTCGCCTGGGCTCTTGACGAGCAGACCACTCGGGTCCTCCCGCACCAACAGGGGGCAGACGCTCATCTTGGTGTACTTCTCCCAGAACGCCTCCACCGTAGCGGCACACTCGTCGCCGAGTACCAGTGCGAAAATGGCGTCGTAGCCACCTGCGCCAGGGCAGCCGACCGCGAAAACGCCCGGCAGAGCCGCTGTGTCATCCAAGAGACTCGTCAGTTCTGCCGGTTCCACACTTACCTTAGCGGCCACACCCATGTTTCTCAGGAGTGCGCGGCTATGGGCAGCACAGTGGGAAGCCTTGACGATGAGCTGCGCCGACTCGGCGTCCGCCTTGAAGGTTGGCGTTAAAGGCATCTGCTGCAGCATCGCCATGGCAGCCGCGTAGGCGTCCGGCTTTGCTGCTGCCTCGTCAATCATGCGACGCAGAGCTGCGATGTACGCCTCGTTGTTGCGACGCAGCTGCTCCCAAAGGTTGTTTGGAGTGTCAGCGACGGACTTACGCCACTCCATGATCTTTGCAACCATCCCAGGCGTGCTGGAGCCACCCTGGTGCACATCCCCTAGAATGAGCTTCACGCCAGGGGGAAGACGGAAAGGCTCGTTCAGCACCCACACCTCTTTCATGTCAACACACCGCGCCAGCGCCTCCACCCGCACCGAGGTTGGCTGCGCGGTACTATCCATCATCACGGACACGCGGCTCGCAGGAAAGCGGCGGTAGGCGCACGTGCCGTAAACGGCGGTGTACACATCGAAACCGCTGCCAATTTTTCCCTGTGCGACACTGTGAGCGATTTGAGCGATACGATGAACGTACTCGACTGAGCACCCGCCCGAACAGAAATGGTTGCAGAGGCACGCCACGATGCTGGTCGTCATCGCTGCCGACGAGCCTAGGCCAGTCTTGGAGACGGCGCCTACAAGAGGCAGATGGGGCGGCAGACTGCGCAGATTAGCCACGCTCACGCACTTTCCTTGACTCTCCAAATAGTTGCGTTGACTGTAGAAGTCATTGTCCGCCACGATGTCTATCCAGACTTCGGCATCGGTGCCGCTTCCCAATGACTGGGCAGCACCGACCGAGTAGAGGATGGTGTAGAAGAGGAAAGGGCTCTCTGGCCCCTCCGTCTGCGTCAACGCAACGATACCCGGCACGGACGTGTCTGCGACAAAAGTGAAGAGCTGATGGAACTGCGTCGACTTCACGTGCACCGTTGTTTTTCCGCCGGCGGCGGTTACGGCCGGCTCTGCCCGAGCGATGCGCGCCGTGAAGCGCGCGTTCACGCCGATAGAGATGCCGACATTGGCTGGTGTGCTTGACTCAACAATGAGGTAGCCGCCAAGGATGAGAACTTTGCCGGGTGCGGATGCCTCCATCACAGATATATGAGTTTATATCACCGCTTTTTTTTCTTCTACCTCCCCTTTACGGAGTCGGGAATGTACACGGAAGAAGAGGGACACTGTACGATAAACAAATACGAGCAGACACACGGGATGACTCGCAGCAGGTGAGGTGACAGACGGGGGGGGGGGAGAAAAAAGGAACAACTGCCAACAATGTCCGCCACACTAGTGATCAGCGAGAAACCTGCGTACGTACAGAAGCAGGGAGTGCAGCTGGGAGGGTAAGCGGCACGATAGGACACAGTGCAAGATTGTGAGGTGGTGTGTAGAGGTCTGTACAAGAGGTGACGGAGGGGGTGGTCTGTGTGTGTGTGTGTGTGTGTGTAGAGAACAACCAACGGGGAGGGGTTTCACTGCGCACAGAAGCGAGAGACGGACACAAACAGGCGAAAACGGGGCGACTAGTGAAACGAATGCGCTTGGAAAAAGGCGGAATGCAAGTAACGATGTGAGAGATCGATCTGCGCGCACGCAGAAACAAACAAATGCACGCATGATTCAGAAATCCAAGAGGGGGGCAAGTGGATGAAGGGAAGGCGGTAGTGCGCTTCCATGTAGCATTACTGAGAGCAGGTGATGCCTGAGCTGTGCCGCATAAGCCAACGGACAGGACAGGTTCCATCAACGAACGCGGTGCTCGCTTTCGTGTGCAAACGGCGGCAACACATGTAACGCAAGTCAGTGAGGCGTCTGCCCAATTATTGATAATTGGGCAGTGCAACACAGACAGGGGCGAGATGAAGGGTGTCTTTGCAACGACAGTGCAACGAGCGCACGCAACAAGACATGCACACAGAGGCGCAGACTCGAAAGGGAAGGATAGCTGCTCCAATGAAGAACAAGGACATTGAAGTCGCGCTGTGCCGCCAAAGGCCTCTACAACTGCAGAAATGCCCCGCAAGTTGCGCCGTTCGCAAACGAAACGCCGCAAGACCGTGGGCGAAGGTCGGCACCCCGGATACTTGATCACACACACACACACACACACACACACACACACAGATGGCAAAGGGAGAGTGTAGTGCGAAATATGGGAAAGACGAAGAAGGAAAAGAGAGAAGCGTTCTCGCCATTATCGCACGAATGGCGGGGGACAACAGAGCGACACGAGTGCCAGAGTGGGCGCAAAACAGACAACGAAGACCATTGGAGCGATGGACTCCCCGCCTCCTGCCCCCACCACTCAATTCCGAGACTCCAGCTCTTTGAGCAGCGCCGGGTCCACAGTCACACTACGCTTCTTGCAGCGTGTCGTCGCGGCATTCTCCTCAGTCGGCGTGTTTGTCGACACCACAGCCAACTCACCACTCGCCAGCACAGCGCCGGCCTCAACGTTGATCTGGTGAAGACGGTGAAGGTAGTAAGCAGCACACAAAGCAAACGTCCCGGTGCAGAAGAATACAACAAAGAAAAAGAGGTAGCCGCTGCGGCTGGTGCAACACCACGAGACGCAGTCCGAGGCGCTGGGATTCAATAAAGCGCACATGCCATTCGCCATGCACGGCTCCCGTGCGCATTCAGCGCGCAGTGATCGGAATCCACCGCACTGGGCCTTGCAAGACATTATAGCCCTCCCTCCCCCTCTCTGTGTCAGTGGGTGTGGGTGTGTGTGTGCAGTAGGGTGAACCAGTGTGATACAGTGAAATAGAATGAGCACAGGAAAGGAGGCTAGTAGTGGGCGCGGTAGTGGTCAAGAGGATCCTGGCTATGGAAGGTGAGAGGTGAGATCCCGCGCACACTCTCTTCATGAGAAATGTAGAACCGCCGCGTTCCTACAACGGACGCAGACCCGCAGACGCAGGACACTGAGAAGCCCCCCAGCGTCGCTGTGAGGAAGAAGAAATGTAGATGATAATAATGAGCGAAAAAGAGAGATGGGGGAGAGAGGGGGGGGAGTTCGTGGAAAAGCAGGCATGAGCCTTCAACTCCAGAGAGGGAAGCGGCTTCTGGACTACCTTTCCCTCCCTCCCGGTGTGTCACCGGTAAGCTCAGCACCGAGGAGGACGACCAAATAAGACAAACAACCAAGCACGAATAGATGGGAGCGAGGGGACGAGGGGCGAACTGGATGCAAAATAAACCCACGTGTTATCCATCCTGAGACCGTTGATCTCCCCTGCGCAACCACAGCATCAGTGTCGGCGCCACAAACATGTTCCATAACTCCACCCGGCGAGTAATTGGGGTCAATACACAAAAAGAGAAAAACGTTCTTCGGAAGACAGACACGGTCAGCGGCTGGCCTGGCAGGCCAAGTGCCACTGGGCCACCTTTTTTTTATCGGTTTAAGTGCTCTCTTGTGTATCGAATTAATTTTTGATCATAATTACGGGAAGGTAGACGAAAACGCCGCTTCAGACCCAAAGTGGGGGGCAGTGTGCTCACACACACACACACACACACTGATGAGACAAATACGTGTTGGCCAAACGTTCCTCTCGCTGTTAATGAAGAGGCACCAGTGTGTGTGTGTGTGTGTGGGGGGGCGTGGAGGAAGAGGGGGGGTCACTGCACCACTCAAAACAGCTGGTACCCATTCCACCCGCAGGCATACAGTGTCAGGCAAGAACCACGGAGAAACACAGACCCACACATATGCGAGGCATTGAAGAAAGTTCAGATACCTCCTTCCCAAAGCGAAGCATAAGAGGGCTAAGGAAATTTATTGGGCTGCCGCGGTTGCATTACGGTGTTTCTCTCCCCCTCCGATGCCACAGTGACTGTCAATCAACCCTTACCCCTCTTTTAATCCGCTTTGTAGAAGCATCATCGCCTCCCTCCCCCACCTCACACTATCGCCTTCAACACGAAGAACAAACCCCAAAATGTGGCGTGGGTCCCCCCACCCGATCCGCTACACTTGATGTGCACCGCCACCCTATTTTCAGGGGGGGGAAGGCGCACACCCACTTAGAACGTCAATTTTCTGGGCACTCGGTGAGACAACTAAGAATGAGTGACAGCCCCCATTTTTAGCTTCATTTGTATTAAAGGAAAAAACGCGTGTGTAAAATAGCCGGAAAAGAAGAGAAGAGAGAACAGCGGGAGAACTCAGAACGTGAAAAACGCCAAAGACGCTCAGCACATACACGCACGCACACACAGACACACACCACCCCCACCACCCCCCCTCCTCCTCTGCCCCCGACGCGCATGCGCACACGTACATGAAAGAGCAACCACGTTACAGCAGGCGCTCAATCTCGAGCTTCACCGCCTGCACCTTTGTCGCAACAGGGCTGTTTTCACCCTGAAGAATAGCCAGCGCCACAACATTGCGGGACACCTGTGACGCGCGGCCGAGCGCCGTTTTGGACGGCACAAAGACGTAAGGAACGTTCTTATCTTCGCACAGAAGGGGGAGATGCAGGAGGATCTCGATCGGGTTCGTGTCACCGGCCAACACGATCAAGTCCGCAATGCCGCGGTTCAGCGCCTTGGTGGCCTCGTTGGCGCCCTTTTTAACCATTTTGGCATTGCTGGACTCCTGCACGAGATCGAGGATGGTCTGGCTCAGGCGATCCGTCGCGAGGGGGAAAGCCTTTTCGCTGACTTCTCCAGTCATTTCTCTTGCTGCAGGTATATATATATTTTTTTTTAAGGGGGCGGTGGGTGTTGGGAATCGTTTATGTTGCTGTTGTGGAATCGAAGATGAATGTGTGTGTTTTTTATATCTAGGCTGCGACAACTACAACCGGGGAGCAGTGCAGATAGAGGTGTATTCGCGCGTGGAAAAGTGGTTGAGGTGCGAAGCGGCAGCATGTGTACGAACGCAAACGTTGCGCCGTTTGTCGAAGTAAGGCAGGAAATGGAGAGAGGCGGACAAAGTGCATACCGAGAGTTCGTGGCAAGTGAAAAAAGTCAAGCGGGGATGATGAGGGTTGAACACGTGCATTGAGCCAAGTGAAACAAGAGAAGGGAAACACACACACACACACAGCGACGAAGATGCACAGATATGGGTGACCCTTGGCGAGAGGACAATGAATTTGTTGTGTATCTCGAAGACACTTTTGAGCACCGGCTTTGAGCAGCAGCGCACAAAGAGTTCTTCCCTCATACTTCGCCCTCCTCCCCCACCCACACCCACCCACCCACCACGCGTGTTGTGAGTTTTACGTCGTCGTATCGCACGAGTGTCTCCCGCTGTCGAGGCGATCGCACACAGAGAGACTCCCTTCACACACATGCACACACGAAAATTACCAATAAAAAAGATGACTTATTTCACGTTGCAGACGTGGGTGGTCCTATCTGCAAGAGACACTGGGAGAGCCCTGAAGTCATCAGCGAAGTAAAGGGCGACCCCTCCTCAAAAGAAGCAACACCTGATTCCTTTCTCACCCAACAACTGCAGCAGTGAGAACCCCCAACCCCAACCCCCAAGGAAAGAAACGCCAGGTGCACCAAACGTGAGTGCGCCATTGTGTGTTCTACTTTGCTGTTATTCGCTTTGAACTGTCATACACTATATTCACATCCTTCTTTAGTAGGTGGCCGAGCGGTAATCCCTACCAAGACCTGATCGCACTCGCCCCTCAAACTCTTCGCAGTTTTATCTACACTACATAGTCTCGCACGAATCACCAATAGTTGTGTGTGTGTGTGTGTGTGTGTGTGTGTGTGCTGTGGCTTTTTAAAATCCAGGAACGCTTCGGCTTCCATCAACTCAGCACAGCCTCGCAGGGAGGCTTGCACACGGGGGGGGAAGAGAAAAGGGGAAGGGGCGGGGAGGGGGCGGCGGGCCGATCGCCAAAACTGTACATAGAATAGAGGGAGAGGGAAGGCCAAAGAATATCGGAAAATAAAGTCAATGAGCAAAATGAGGGAAAAGTGGGGAGAAGACACGACACGTGTGGAGAACGGACACGAAATGACGTGGACTTGTGCAGTCAAGAACAACCGCGACAAAAAGACGACAAGCGTGGGGGGGGGGGGATGGAGGGAGGGAGGGGGCAAAAACGAGCGTAGAAGGGGTAAACGTCGTTGGCAGGGTAGCGGTCTCGTTACGCGGCAGAGACAAAATTATAAGCCACAAACAGGCGCTTGCCCACTCTCGCTACGTGAGATGGAAACAGAGCCCGCGAGGTCGGCTACCTGCCTCCACCGAACGGCGAAAAAACATCGAGTCGGAAGGGGGGGGGGGCCAGCGGGGCAGGGCGGGGAGCGGGCGATGTGATGCGGAAAGAGACAACTGAAGACACGCAGCGGCTAGTACACGACACTCCGAGGCGTTCAGGACAGCGCACGCACGCACGCACCGACGCACACACACACATACACCTGCACAGACAAGCCAAAAAGCCCCTGGATTCCACTCATCCTATGGCAACAGGGTCATATACGCAACAGACCCTTCACCACCGCAAGCGGGGGCGGCAAGGGCGAGAGAGAATAGAGCAGCACTGGATACACATCGGAAGAAATCTGCACCGCCTATACGGCGAGACACAGTATTCACCATCCGACTCCTCCCCTCCCCCTCTTTGAACTGCCCTCATGTTTCCCCGTGGGAAACAATATAAGAGGAGCGCGAGACGATGAGAGAACGAGGAAGAAATGGTGGGGAAGAGGGGGAGGGATCTGTGTGGCTAACGTGATGTCAGACAAATGGAATCGGAAACGAAAACGTACCTGTCACGCCTTCTTCAGGCTGTGGTGCCGGCGGAGACACACGCATATGGTTTACGTTTTGCTTTTCCGGGGCAAATAAACTCCAGCGGGGGGGTGGGGGGGGGAAGGGGGATCGACACGACCCAGGCAAGGAATAAATGATTTACATTGCATAACAGCGAGAATCTAAAAAAAAAACATAAGAGAGTGAGAGGCACACAACCACGCGAAGCATGTGAACGAATGGTGAAGAAGGGGAAAGCATACACCGACACCAAAAACCAAAAGAAAACACACGAGAAAGAAGCCTCTGAATCAAAGCAGATCTCGTGAGAGTACAGGGAGAAAGCCAGCAGTGCGCTTGGTATCCTCAAGACCAACCGGCACCATCATATATATTCATCATCTACGGAGCTAAGAGCCTAGTGAGTACCGTCGGGTCGACACATCAGCCCTGCCCGGGTTACGCTCCACTGAACACGCACACAGATTCTTCTGGAACCCGTTTCCGCCAAGGACACCCCTTCCGTTCCCCTACCGCCATCACCTACGCTGCTGTCCCGCTCCCGTGCACCCGTGTCACACTGTCGGAAGTATGCAGCGTTGAAAAAC
Organism: Porcisia hertigi; assembly: GCF_017918235.1. Lineage (NCBI taxonomy): Eukaryota > Euglenozoa > Kinetoplastea > Trypanosomatida > Trypanosomatidae > Porcisia > Porcisia hertigi. The sequence goes on from NC_090574.1 coordinate 597,713, forward strand.
ATGAAAAAAAAATCGGAAAGACAACACCAAGGAAATCTCCCGTGCATACATACACAGAGACATGCGGCCCTTCTCGCACAACTATAAGAACCCCGCCCGCCGCAAGTCCTACAACGGACCTCTGTACGTCCTCATGTCAGACCACTAGGCAAGTCTCTGTTACCATCGAGGATGGCTTGCCATCGCGCACGGTTGGTGTCCACCGCGTCAGCACACCACTGCATGCCATGAAGCAAATCGCCCACGATGCCCTTAAAGAACTTCCCAGCCACAAAGTCAATGAAGCCGATCTGCCCACGCGCCAGCTCGTTGTTCTTCGAGCGGTCAAACATCGGCAGCACCTCCACGCCCTTCTCCTTCTCCATGTCACCCTGGCAATAGAACTCCTCCGTTACTGCCATCGCCCACATGCGCGACATCTCAAACGGCTTCGTTACATTTGACACGTCACCGGCCTTGATCAGTGTCTCTAGCAGCATGAGACGGTGTCGCTCCTGCTGCTTATCGAACCCGCTCTCAACCACCTCTTTGAAGTGCTTTACCTCATCACCGTGCTTCGCCATATCGGTGGCCAACACACAGTCAATCAGCGCGCGGTACGCGAACGTGACGTCAGCCTCGCTCAAGCCCTCGAACACGTCCGCTGCGGGGTCAGATAGAATCTCGATGGCAAGGTTGCAGTGGTGCACCTCCAACACGGAGTTATTCCCGCTTGCGCTGGACAAGATACCTAGCGGCGAGTCCGTCTTCAAGTAGAAGCTGTTGTTCACACCCATGTGGTCAAGGTCGTGCACCAGTGCAGTCACCAGCAGCACGTAGCACTCCAGCTCCGTCAGGAGCTCCGACGCCTTGCCCGCGTACAGGTATGTGTGCAATGTCTGGCACACATCCACGACGTGGTAGAAGTTGTGGTACGGCACGTGGCGGTACCTGCGGCGGCACTGCAAGATGAAGTTCAGCAGCGTCTGCTCTTGGCAGCCGAACTTCTCTGGCAGACCGGTGTCCCACAAAAGATTGTACGCAACAGCGGCGGCCGCATCCATGGGTCTGTCGTACTTCTCGCGAACCTCGAACAGATTGAACTCCGGCGAAGTGAAGTCGTATGCGCCCCCGAAGTCAATCGACGTCACCGCCTCACGTTCCGCTGCCGTCACCTCGACCAACAGACTCTTAGGAGGACGCTGGGCAGCTAAACTGCTTCGATGCAGACCCAAAGCCATCGCCTCCTGGCCTGCCTTGATGGCGAACTGCAGCAGATGGCTGTTGTTGATCGAGATACCGGCAAACAGAGAGAACACCCTGAAGGTCTCTTGATCTGCGCGAGTGAAGCAGGTCACGCCACCGTTTTCGCTGAGTTTGTTAACAAGCTGCACTACGGCAAGCACCTCGCCATCCAGCATGATCGGCTCGCACAGAATCGATTGCGTGCGGTAGCCCAGCTGCCGGTCCACAGCCCTGTTGAAGCGAGAGTCAGCGTACGCGTCCTTGATATTCTCGCTGACGCCAGACTCAGCAACGGCGCCGGCTATACCGCGCCCGCAAGGGAACCGAATCTCACTCGCGCTGTCCGCCACCTTGCTGTACAACTCGTTCCGCTCCTTATCCAGCAAAAACATCGACAATCGGTCCGCGCTCAGCAGCTTCTTCGCGCCATGCAGCACGTGCAGCACTATGCTGTCCACATCGCGAATGTCCGTGTTCGCAAGCAGCGTCACAACGTCCAGGATCGCGTCGCCCTTCTTCTTTTCCTCCAGCAGTGTCTCATTGATGCGGCAGTTGCGCAACGACGCAGCAGCAAACATTGAGAAGGTCTTGAATAGCTCCTCGTCACGCTGTCCAAACACGCGCGGCAGCCGCTGCCCACTCTGCGTCACAATGTCCAGCTTGTTGATCAGCTGCGCAACGGCAACGATCGTGCCCTCGAACACGATCGGCAGGCACAGGATTGTGCGCGTGTGGTAGCCAGTCACCTTGTCCACAGACCGGTTGAACCGGTCATCCTCGTACGCGTTGGGGATATTCACCACCGCGCCGGACTGCGCAACGTAGCCCGCGATTCCCGTTCCGGCAGGCACCACCACAACGTTGCCGTCCTCAAAGTGGGCCTCCAAGCTTCCGTCCGCCTTTACCAGAAAGATACTGCACCGGTCGCTCTCCGTCAGCATCTTCGCTGTGTTGATGATCGACTGTACCAGCACCGACTCCTCCAGCGTGTCACGAGCAAGCCGCGTCGCCATACTCACCATGGCCTCCGCCTTCTGCGTCTCCCACCGCATCTCCTCGAAAGAGATTGAGCTCTGTAGCGTGAGCGCCGCCACTTGGAGGGCGTATCCGAAAAAAGACGTGCTTAGCTGCACCGCAGTGCCCTCCACCTCGATGCAGCCAACAACAAGGCTGTTGTGACACAGGGGAACGTAGACGGAGCTGGAGGCGGTCACCGTCGTCTGTGTCTGCACACACCTGCCGATGACGGTTGATGCGTTCATGGGAACAACAGTGGCGTGAACTGGATCGCACAGCACCGCGTCGTTTGTGTTCACATAGTACGTGCGCACCGGACAACCCACCACTTTAGAGAGCTCATCGTTGATGGAGGCAACGATCTTCGCAGGGGTGTGTGGAAAGGTCAAGCAGCGCTGCAACAGTCGAGCATACTCATGCAGTCCCGAATCTGTCGATAAACTTCGAGACGCACGCACTGGACTTGGAGTATCTGCTGAACTCCCATGCAGGGCAGACACACGCCGCTCTACATTGGCGAAGGCGGCGATCTCCCTCTCGGTGAGCCGCACCCCACAGCGCGTGTAGCGACTCAGTATGGAATCGCACAGCGCAAGTGCCTCGAGGAAATGATCGCTACCGCTTCGGTAGACGCCTGCATCAATCACAGATGGTCTCATCCCCATGAAAAATGACATGACTTACACTGGCGCCTCGCCGCACCTCGCTGTGGAGCGTTGAGCGCGCGTACAACCCCAGCTTCAAGTGAGCTCACTGTACACGTGTACAGAAACAGCTCCCCCTCCCCCCCTCTTGTGGTCTTTGCTAGCGCGACTGTGTGAAGCTCCAAATATATATATATATATATATATACATACGCAACGAGCCGGTGGCGAGAACAGCTCGTGAGGCCCAACAAGGATACGGTGGAGCTGGAGGACTTGAGTTGGCTCTGACACGCACAAGCATACACTCGCGGACGTAAGCAAGCACGCAGGCACGGGCAGGCAGTATTGAGTCTAAATTCTTCTCCCATGGAGGCACGTTCAGATTTGCGAAAAGCGGCGAGAGAGGAGGTGGTGGACATGAAGTAGTCATCAAGAGGAATCAAACTGAGGGCAAAACAAACGCATAGAGAAGGCAAGCACACATGAAAGCAGTCGCTGCACAAACGCGGCTCACTCGCCTGACAAACGCAGCTGGTCTCCCTCTCACGGATATTCCGTCACCGCATTCCACACAAGGCGGCTTCTATATGCCCTCACAATACCTGGTGACCTCACGTAAAAGAACGACGGAGTGGGGTAGCACACGCTGGGCAGCAGTGGTCGGCTTTATTACTTTCTCCAGCACGTCAGGATAATATACAAGGGTGTCCGAGATGGTGCACCCGCCCACCAGAAGAGGCGCGTGCGCGGGACGCGGAAGTGCAAAAAGCGGGTTGTGAGTGGCCTGCGTTGCTCGAAGAGGCAAGAAGAACGAAGGAGGGAGCGAGCCAAGGCAGCACGCGGAGAGGGTGGCGGGGTGTAGTTTGAACCAACGAAGCGTCCATGGGCGCAAAGGGTGAAAGCGAGCATACACCGTTTCTATTTCCCAACATACCACCCGGCCACGAACAAGTCCACACGTATACGCATACACCCACACTTCGCCTATAGCCCCTGGAGTCATGACTACCCCCGGGCCGTAGAGGACAAAGCATCTCCGACGTCGAGTCGGGGCATGCGCCTAGCGGGATTCTCTTGTCATTCTCATCCTCGCTCCAGAGACGTGGTGCGCGATCAGTGGCAGGTACGCTTTGGGGTATACGGCATACCTTCATGCACACAGACCGCGCCCAGGGTCATGCTCGAGGGCGGAAGTGATGGCGGCCTCCCAAGCAGAGAGTCATCTAGGTGCATGCCGGATGCCCTCAAGGAGGGGGGAAGCTAGCCACCCCTCAGAACAGGGACCTTCCCAGACCCTGCACTCGACCAGTTTGAGATGCAACTCCCGCAGTCGCTTCAGTTCCCGGCGCTCTGTCATATATGCTGTGAAGACTCCGATATGAGGAGTCTGCAGAGCTCGATGACATCATTCGGGCTGACTCTCGTCCTGCTTCTGGCATCTGTGCCTACATCAGCCCATCCGGTCGGATGTAAGAGGTGCCCCGGGCACCGCACATAAGTGCACACCCACGGAGCCCGGATTGGCGTGGCTTTCCTCTGGCCTTGTTCATGCATCGTTGTACCCCTCTCTGACCTCTGAATTCCCGGTTTGGATGCGATACATCATGCCAGCTATGCTTGACAGCCCATGCACGCATAGTGATCGCACGCCTGCATATCGGGGTCCGCACCAGGAGAGCGCTGTTGTCGGAGGCGGGGAGCACTACACCCTCTTATAAAAGCGAGGTCCTAGGAACCGTCAAGGGCCACCAGAAAACCCCTAAAAAACAAAGAAAAAAAGACCAACATCAGGTGGAAGAGAGAAACAAGGAAAACACACACGAAGACGAAAAGACAGACAGACAAGGGGGAGGGGAAGAGCAGCGAGAGGGAGGGAGGCAAGAGACACGTATAATGAGAAAAGCGCGTGAAAATTAGGGGGAAGAGAAGTGTCGGTGAGGAGGGGGGTTCCCCGGCGTGTTCATCACACACACACACACACACACATCATCAGTGACACACCGCACACCACCCCCAGAGCAGCTACAGGCCCACCACGTGGTGCGAACCAACGGCACACACACGTTGTAGTGATAATCGACTCATTCATATGAGCGCAGCCTCTGCCTCGACCACCACCCACCTCTGCTTACAGGTCACTCCGCAGCCGCCCCATAGTGCGTGCCACCACTTGATACGCCCCCACTTCCGAGGGCCGTCGCCTTCCCCGATCAAGAGGTTGGGATAGCCGGGTGAGATCCGTTCGAAACACGCAGACACGGTGCCCATCATGCAAATAGTGCAGACGCCTTCATTGTCACAGGCTACACACACACACACACACACACACACACCGCCATCCACGGTCTGGCTGCCGACACCCGTACCGAGAAATCACTCTGACCACCTCACGTTGCAGGAGCTCGGAACCCTTTCACTCCAGAAAGCGGTTCAGCACTGACAGAGCTATAGGGGGCTGGTTGGCTTCACCACAAAGCAGTTAGTACGCTCTTGATACCCCCCACGCTGAGCTTCACCCCCCGCCCCCTCTCTCCACCAGAGCTACAGAGGGCATGGGGAGGCACATGATTAAATAAAAACAGCAGAAGGCAAACAGAGAAATGACATATCGGCAATGACAACAACAAGCGATTTGAAAGAAAGCATATGGGCAGAGAAGGAAAAGCGACAGCGAGAAGAAAGAACACAGAAGAGATACACAAAGAAAGGGTAAATGAAGAAGAAACCAGCAATGTACATGTTATATGCGCCGCCCACACAGCCACTCGAATGCGGCCGAAGCCTCACCGGGGGAGGGGGCGAAGAGGTGTTCTGCGTGGAGACGAAATGGACGGAGAAGCCCCTGCGAAAGGGGAAACGCGAAGAGCGAGGAAAGAAGGGAGATGACGGCGGGCGCCAAGAAACGAGAGTACGTGGAGAGGAAAACAAAGAACAACTGCAACAGCAGGCGTCGCGCAAGAGAGCCAAGGCAATCCACGATGTGTAGCAAGACACGCACGACCATACCAACCACCGTGCCAGTTGGTGGGTATAGAGACGGGGATGGGTGAAAATGAGAGCCCGCGGCACATATGTGAACGAGACGAGCAGAGACTAGCTGCGCAGGAGTGAAGAGGACCCCCCCTTCCACGATGCCCCCATTGAGGAGGGCAGACCACGAGAAACTCCTCACAACGCATTCACCGTGCGCGCCCCCACACGCGCATCGAAGGAGCCACCGATACCAAGGCAGCGCCGCCTCATATCACACATTAGACGGACTGGCGGCGGCCATCGAGGACGGCTTGCCATCGCGCACGGTTGGTGTCCACCGCGTCAGCACACCACTGCATGCCATGAAGCAAATCGCCCACGATGCCCTTAAAGAACTTCCCAGCCACAAAGTCAATGAAGCCGATCTGCCCACGCGCCAGCTCGTTGTTCTTCGAGCGGTCAAACATCGGCAGCACCTCCACGCCCTTCTCCTTCTCCATGTCACCCTGGCAATAGAACTCCTCCGTTACTGCCATCGCCCACATGCGCGACATCTCAAACGGCTTCGTTACATTTGACACGTCACCGGCCTTGATCAGTGTCTCTAGCAGCGTGCGACGGTGTCGCTCCTGCTGCTTATCGAACCCGCTCTCAACCACCTCTTTGAAGCGCTTTACCTCATCACCGTGCTTCGCCATATCGGTGGCCAGCACACAGTCAATCAGCGCGCGGTACGCGAACGTGACGTCGGCCTCGCTCAAGCCCTCGAACACGTCCGCTGCGGGGTCAGATAGAATCTCGATGGCAAGGTTGCAGTGGTGCACCTCCAACACGGAGTTATTCCCGCTTGCGCTGGACAAGATACCTAGCGGCGAGTCTGTCTTCAAGTAGAAGCTGTTGTTCAGACCCATGTGGTCAAGGTCGTGCACCAGTGCAGTCACCAGCAGCACGTAGCACTCCAGCTCCGTCAGGAGCTCCGACGCCTTGCCCGCGTACAGGTATGTGTGCAATGTCTGGCACACATCCACGACGTGGTAGAAGTTGTGGTACGGCACGTGGCGGTACCTGCGGCGGCACTGCAAGATGAAGTTCAGCAGCGTCTGCTCTTGGCAGCCGAACTTCTCTGGCAGACCGGTGTCCCACAAAAGATTGTACGCAACAGCGGCGGCCGCATCCATGGGTCTGTCGTACTTCTCGCGAACCTCGAACAGATTGAACTCCGGCGAAGTGAAGTCGTATGCGCCCCCGAAGTCAATCGACGTCACCGCCTCACGTTCCGCTGCCGTCACCTCGACCAACAGACTCTTAGGAGGACGCTGGGCAGCTAAACTGTTTCGGCGCAGACCCAAAGCCATCGCCTCCTGGCCTGCCTTGATGGCGAACTGCAGCAGATGGCTGTTGTTGATCGAGATACCGGCAAACAGAGAGAACACCCTGAAGGTCTCTTGATCTGCGCGAGTGAAGCAGGTCACACCACCGTTTTCGCTGAGTTTGTTAACAAGCTGCACTACGGCAAGCACCTCGCCATCCAGCATGATCGGCTCGCACAGAATCGATTGCGTGCGGTAGCCCAGCTGCCGGTCCACAGCCCTGTTGAAGCGAGAGTCAGCGTACGCGTCCTTGATATTCTCGCTGACACCAGACACGGCAACGGCGCCGGCTATACCGCGCCCGCAAGGGAACCGAATCTCACTCGCGTTGTCCGCCACCTTGCTGTACAACTCGTTCCGCTCCTTATCCAGCAAAAACATCGACGATCGGTCCGCGCTCAGCAGCTTCTTCGCGCCATGCAGCACGTGCAGCACTATGCTGTCCACATCGCGAATGTCCGTGTTCGCAAGCAGCGTCACAACGTCCAGGATCGCGTCGCCCTTCTTCTTTTCCTCCAGCAGTGTCTCATTGATGCGGCAGTTGCGCAACGACGCAGCAGCAAACAATGAGAAGGTCTTGAATAGCTCCTCGTCACGCTGTCCGAACACGCGCGGCAGCCGCTGCCCACTCCGTGTCACAATGTCCAGCTTGTTGATCAGCTGCGCAACGGCAACGATCGTGCCCTCGAACACGATCGGCAGGCACAGGATTGTGCGCGTGTGGTAGCCAGTCACCTTGTCCACAGACCGGTTGAACCGGTCATCCTCGTACGCGTTGGGGATATTCACCACCGCGCCGGACTGCGCAACGTAGCCCGCGATTCCCGTTCCGGCAGGCAACACCACAACGTTGCCATCCTCAAAGTGGGCCTCCAAGCTTCCGTCCGCCTTTACCAGAAAGATACTGCAGCGGTCGCTCTCCGTCAGCATCTTCGCTGTGTTGATGATCGACTGCACCAGCACCGACTCCTCCAGCGTGTCACGAGCAAGCCGCGTCGCCATACTCACCATGGCCTCCGCCTTCTGCGTCTCCCACTGCAGTTCCTCAATAAAAGTGATGCTCTGTAGCGTGAGCGCCGCCACTTGGAGGGCGTATCCGAAAAAAGACGTGCCTATCTGCACCGCAGTGCCCTCCACTTCGATGCAGCCAACAACACGGCTGTTGTGACACAGGGGAACGTAGACGGAGCTGGAGGCGGTCACCGTCGTCTGTGTCTGCGCACACCTGCCGATGGCGGTTGATGCGTTCATGGGAACAACAGTGGCGTGAACTGGATCGCACAGCACCGCATCGTTTGTGTTCACATAGTATGTGCGCACCGGACAACCCACCACTTTAGAGAGCTCATCGTTGATGGAGGCAACGATATTCGCAGGGGTGTGTGGAAAGGTCAAGCAGCGCTGCAACAGTTGAGCATACTCATGCAGTCCCGAATCCGTCGATAAACTTCGAGACGCACGCACTGGACTTGGAGTATCTGCTGAACTCCCATTCAGGGCAGACACACGCCGCTCTACATTGGCGAAGGCGGCGACCTCCCTCTCGGTAAGCCGCACCCCACAGCGCTTGTAGCGACTCAGTATGGAATCGCACAGCGCAAGTGCCTCGAGGAAATGATCGCTACCGCTTCGGTAGACGCCTGCATCAATCACAGATGGTCTCATCGCCATGGAAAATGACATGACTTACACTGGCGCCTCGCCGCACCTCGCTGTGGAGCGTTGAGCGCGCGTACAACCCCAGCTTCAAGTGAGCTCACTGTACACGTGTACAGAAACAGCTCCCCCTCCCCCCCCTCTTGTGGTCTTTGCTAGCGCGACTGTGTGAAGCTCCAAATATATATATATACATACATACGCAACGAGCCGGTGGCGAGAACAGCTCGTGAGGCCCAACAAGGATACGGTGGAGCTGGAGGACTTGAGTTGGCTCTGACACGCACAAGCATACACTCGCGGACGTAAGCAAGCACGCAGGCACGGGCAGGCAGTATTGAGTCTAAATTCTTCTCCCATGGAGGCACGTTCAGATTTGCGAAAAGCGGCGAGAGAGGAGGTGGTGGACATGAAGTAGTCATCAAGAGGAATCAAACTGAGGGCAAAACAAACGCATAGAGAAGGCAAGCACACATGAAAGCAGTCGCTGCACAAACGCGGCTCACTCGCCTGACAAACGCAGCTGGTCTCCCTCTCACGGATATTCCGTCACCGCATTCCACACAAGGCGGCTTCTATATGCCCTCACAATACCTGGTGACCTCACGTAAAAGAACGACGGAGTGGGGTAGCACACGCTGGGCAGCAGTGGTCGGCTTTATTACTTTCTCCAGCACGTCAGGATAATATACAAGGGTGTCCGAGATGGTGCACCCGCCCACCAGAAGAGGCGCGTGCGCGGGACGCGGAAGTGCAAAAAGCGGGTTGTGAGTGGCCTGCGTTGCTCGAAGAGGCAAGAAGAACGAAGGAGGGAGCGAGCCAAGGCAGCACGCGGAGAGGGTGGCGGGGTGTAGTTTGAACCAACGAAGCGTCCATGGGCGCAAAGGGTGAAAGCGAGCATACACCGTTTCTATTTCCCAACATACCACCCGGCCACGAACAAGTCCACACGTATACGCATACACCCACACTTCGCCTATAGCCCCTGGAGTCATGACTACCCCCGGGCCGTAGAGGACAAAGCATCTCCGACGTCGAGTCGGGGCATGCGCCTAGCGGGATTCTCTTGTCATTCTCATCCTCGCTCCAGAGACGTGGTGCGCGATCAGTGGCAGGTACGCTTTGGGGTATACGGCATACCTTCATGCACACAGACTGCGCCCAGGGTCATGCTCGAGGGCGGAAGTGATGGCGGCCTCCCAAACAGAGAGCAGAGAGTCATCCAGGTGCATGCCGGATGCCCTCAAGGAGGGGGGAAGCTAGCCACCCCTCAGAACAGGGACCTTCCCAGACCCTGCACTCGACCAGTTTGAGATGCAACTCCCGCAGTCGCTTCAGTTCCCGGCGCTCTGTCATATATGCTGTGAAGACTCCGATATGAGGAGTCTGCAGAGCTCGATGACATCATTCGGGCTGACCCTCGTCCTGCTTCTGGCATCTGTGCCTACATCAGCCCATCCGGTCGGATGTAAGAGGTGCCCCGGGCACCGCACATAAGTGTACACCCACGGAGCCCGGATTGGCGTGGCTTTCCTCTGGCCTTGTTCATGCATCGTTGTACCCCTCTCTGACCTCTGAATTCCCGGTTTGGATGCGATACATCATGCCAGCTATGCTTGACAGCCCATGCACGCATAGTGATCGCACGTCTGCATATCGGGGTCCGCACCAGGAGAGCGCTGTTGTCGGAGGCGGGGAGCACTACACCCTCTTATAAAAGCGAGGTCCTAGGAACCCTCAAGGGCCACCAGAAAACCCCTAAAAAACAAAGAAAAAAAGACAATCGACATCAGGTGGAAGAGAGAAACAAGGAAAACACACACGAAGACGAAGAGACAGACAGACAAGGGGGAGGGGGAGGGAAGAGCAGCGGGAGGGAGGGAGGCAAGAGACACGTATAATGAGAAAAGCGCGTGAAAAGTAGGGGGAAGAGAAGTGTCGGTGAGGAGGGGGGTTCCTCAGCGTGTTCATCACACACACACACACACCGCCATCCACCGTCTGGCTGCCGACACTCGTACCGAGAAATCACTCTGACCACCTCACGTTGCAGGAGCTCGGAACCCTTTCACACCAGAAAGCGGTTCAGCACTGACAGAGCTATAGGGGGCTGGTTGGCTTCACCACAAAGCAGTTAGTACGCTCTTGATACCCCCCACGCTGAGCTTCACCCCCCGCCCCCTCTCTCCACCAGAGCTACAGAGGGCATGGGGAGGCACATGATTAAATAAAAACAGCAGAAGGCAAACAGAGAAATGACATATCGGCAATGACAACAACAAGCGATTTGAAAGAAAGCATATGGGCAGAGAAGGAAAAGCGACAGCAAGAAGACAGAACACAGAAGAGATACACAAAGAAAGGGTAAATGAAGAAGAAACCAGCAATGTACATGTTATATGCGCCGCCCACACAGCCACTCGAATGCGGCCGAAGCCTCACCGGGGGAGGGGGCGAAGAGGTGTTCTGCGTGGAGACGAAATGGACGGAGAAGCCCCTGCGAAAGGGGAAACGCGAAGAGCGAGGAAAGAAGGGAGATGACGGCGGGCGCCAAGAAACGAGAGTACGTGGAGAGGAAAACAAAGAACAACTGCAACAGCAGGCGTCGCGCAAGAGAGCCAAGGCAATCCACGATGTGTAGCAAGACACGCACGACCATACCAACCACCGTGCCAGTTGGTGGGTATAGAGACGGGGATGGGTGAAAATGAGAGCCCGCGGCACATATGTGAACGAGACGAGCAGAGACTAGCTGCGCAGGAGTGAAGAGGACCCCCCCCTTCCACGATGCCCCCATTGAGGAGGGCAGACCACGAGAAACTCCTCACAACACATTCACCGTGCGCGCCCCCACACGCGCATCGAAGGAGCCACCGATACCAAGGCAGCGCCGCCTCATATCACACATTAGACGGACTGGCGGCGGCCATCGAGGATGGCTTGCCATCGCGCACGGTTGGTGTCCACCGCGTCAGCACACCACTGCATGCCATGAAGCAAATCGCCCACGATGCCCTTAAAGAACTTCCCAGCCACAAAGTCAATGAAGCCGATCTGCCCACGCGCCAGCTCGTTGTTCTTCGAGCGGTCAAACATCGGCAGCACCTCCACGCCCTTCTCCTTCTCCATGTCACCCTGGCAATAGAACTCCTCCGTTACTGCCATCGCCCACATGCGCGACATCTCAAACGGCTTCGTTACATTTGACACGTCACCGGCCTTGATCAGTGTCTCTAGCAGCGTGCGACGGTGTCGCTCCTGCTGCTTATCGAACCCGCTCTCAACCACCTCTTTGAAGCGCTTTACCTCATCACCGTGCTTCGCCATATCGGTGGCCAGCACACAGTCAATCAGCGCGCGGTACGCGAACGTGACGTCGGCCTCGCTCAAGCCCTCGAACACGTCCGCTGCGGGGTCAGATAGAATCTCGATGGCAAGGTTGCAGTGGTGCACCTCCAACACGGAGTTATTCCCGCTTGCGCTGGACAAGATACCTAGCGGCGAGTCTGTCTTCAAGTAGAAGCTGTTGTTCAGACCCATGTGGTCAAGGTCGTGCACCAGTGCAGTCACCAGCAGCACGTAGCACTCCAGCTCCGTCAGGAGCTCCGACGCCTTGCCCGCGTACAGGTATGTGTGCAATGTCTGGCACACATCCACGACGTGGTAGAAGTTGTGGTACGGCACGTGGCGGTACCTGCGGCGGCACTGCAAGATGAAGTTCAGCAGCGTCTGCTCTTGGCAGCCGAACTTCTCTGGCAGACCGGTGTCCCACAAAAGCTTGTACGCAACAGCGGCGGCCGCATCCATGGGTCTGTCGTACTTCTCGCGAACCTCGAACAGATTGAACTCCGGCGAAGTGAAGTCGTATGCGCCCCCGAAGTCAATCGACGTCACCGCCTCACGTTCCGCTGCCGTCACCTCGACCAACGCACCCTTAGAAGAGCGATTCGCCGTCACACTGTTTCGGCGCAGACCCAAAGCCATCGCCTCCTGGCCTGCCTTGATGGCGAACTGCAGCAGATGGCTGTTGTTGATCGAGATACCGGCAAACAGAGAGAACACCCTGAAGGTCTCTTGATCTGCGCGAGTGAAGCAGGTCACGCCACCGTTTTCGCTGAGTTTGTTAACAAGCTGCACTACGGCAAGCACCTCGCCATCCAGCATGATCGGCTCGCACAGAATCGATTGCGTGCGGTAGCCCAGCTGCCGGTCCACAGCCCTGTTGAAGCGAGAGTCAGCGTACGCGTCCTTGATATTCTCGCTGACACCAGACACGGCAACGGCGCCGGCTATACCGCGCCCGCAAGGGAACCGAATCTCACTCGCGCTGTCCGCCACCTTGCTGTACAACTCGTTCCGCTCCTTATCCAGCAAAAACATCGACGATCGGTCCGCGCTCAGCAGCTTCTTCGCGCCATGCAGCACGTGCAGCACTATGCTGTCCACATCGCGAATGTCCGTGTTCGCAAGCAGCGTCACAACGTCCAGGATCGCGTCGCCCTTCTTCTTTTCCTCCAGCAGTGTCTCATTGATGCGGCAGTTGCGCAACGACGCAGCAGCAAACATTGAGAAGGTCCTGAATAGCTCCTCGTCACGCTGTCCAAACACGCGCGGCAGCCGCTGCCCACTCTGTGTCACAATGTCCAGCTTGTTGATCAGCTGCGCAACGGCAACGATCGTGCCCTCGAACACGATCGGCAGGCACAGGATTGTGCGCGTGTGGTAGCCAGTCACCTTGTCCACAGACCGGTTGAACCTGACATCCTCGTACGCGTTGGGAATATTCACCACCGCTCCGGACTCCGCAACGTAGCCCGCGATTCCCGTTCCGGCAGGCACCACCACAACGTTGCCGTCCTCAAAGTGGGCCTCCAAGCTTCCGTCCGCCTTTACCAGAAAGATACTGCACCGGTCGCTCTCCGTCAGCATCTTCGCTGTGTTGATGATCGACTGCACCAGCACCGACTCCTCCAGCGTGTCACGAGCAAGCCGCGTCGCCATACTCACCATGGCCTCCGCCTTCTGCGTCTCCCACCGCAGTTCCTCGATACAACTGACGTTCTGTAGCGTGAGCGCCGCCACTTGGAGGGCGTATCCGAAAAAAGACGTGCCTATCTGCACCGCAGTGCCCTCCACCTCGATGCAGCCAACAACACGGCCGTCATGACACAGGGGAACGTAGACGGAGCTGGAGGCGGTCACCGTCGTCTGTGTCTGCACACACCTGCCGATGACGGTTGATGCGTTCATGGGAACAACAGTGGCGTGAACTGGATCGCACAGCACCGCATCGTTTGTGTTCACATAGTACGTGCGCACCGGACAACCCACCACTTTAGAGAGCTCATCGTTGATGGAGGCAACGATCTTCGCAGGGGTGTGTGGAAAGGTCAAGCAGCGCTGCAACAGTCGAGCATACTCATGCAGTCCCGAATCCGGCGATAAACTTCGAGACGCACGCACTGGACTTGGAGTATCTGCTGAACTCCCATTCAGGGCAGACACACGCCGCTCTACATTGGCGAAGGCGGCGATCTCCCTCTCGGTAAGCCGCACCCCACAGCGCTTGTAGCGGCTCAGTATGGAATCGCACAGCGCAAGTGCCTCGAGGAGATGATCGCTACCGCTTCGGTAGACGCCTGCATCAATCACAGATGGTCTCATCGCCATGGAAAATGACATGACTTACACTGGCGCCTCGCCGCACCTCGCTGTGGAGCGTTGAGCGCGCGTACAACCCCAGCTTCAAGTGAGCTCACTGTACACGTGTACAGAAACAGCTCCCCCTCCCCCCCTCTTGTGGTCTTTGCTAGCGCGACTGTGTGAAGCTCCAAATATATATATATATATACATACGCAACGAGCCGGTGGCGAGAACAGCTCGTGAGGCCCAACAAGGATACGGTGGAGCTGGAGGACTTGAGTTGGCTCTGACACGCACAAGCATACACTCGCGGACGTAAGCAAGCACGCAGGCACGGGCAGGCAGTATTGAGTCTAAATTCTTCTCCCATGGAGGCACGTTCAGATTTGGGAAAAGCGGCGAGAGAGGAGGTGGTGAACATGAAGTAGTCATCAAGAGGAATCAAACTGAGGGCAAAACAAACGCATAGAGAAGGCAAGCACACATGAAAGCAGTCGCTGCACAAACGCGGCTCACTCGCCTGACAAACGCAGCTGGTCTCCCTCTCACGGATATTCCGTCACCGCATTCCACACAAGGCGGCTTCTATATGCCCTCACAATACCTGGTGACCTCACGTAAAAGAGCGACGGAGTGGGGTAGCACACGCTGGGCAGCAGTGGTCGGCTTTATTACTTTCTCCAGCACGTCAGGATAATATACAAGGGTGTCCGAGATGGTGCACCCGCCCACCAGAAGAGGCGCATGCGCGGGACGCGGAAGTGCAAAAAGCGGGTTGTGAGTGGCCTGCGTTGCTCGAAGAGGCAAGAAGAACGAAGGAGGGAGCGAGCCAAGGCAGCACGCGGAGAGGGTGGCGGGGTGTAGTTTGAACCAACGAAGCGTCCATGGGCGCAAAGGGTGAAAGCGAGCATACACCGTTTCTATTTCCCAACATACCACCCGGCCACGAACAAGTCCACACGTATACGCATACACCCACACTTCGCCTATAGCCCCTGGAGTCATGACTACCCCCGGGCCGTAGAGGACAGAGCATCTCCGACGTCGAGTCGGGGCATGCGCCTAGCGGGATTCTCTTGTCATTTTCATCCTCGCTCCAGAGACGTGGTGCGCGATCAGTGGCAGGTACGCTTTGGGGTATACGGCATACCTTCATGCACACAGACCGCGCCCAGGGTCATGCTCGAGGGCGGAAGTGATGGCGGCCTCCCAAGCAGAGAGTCATCTAGGTGCATGCCGGATGCCCTCAAGGAGGGGGGAAGCTAGCCACCCCTCAGATCAGGGACCTTCCCAGACCCTGCACTCGACCAGTTTGAGATGCAATTCCCGCAGTCGCTTCAGTTCCCGGCGCTCTGTCATATATGCTGTGAAGACTCCGATATGAGGAGTCTGCAGAGCTCGATGACATCATTCGGGCTGACCCTCGTCCTGCTTCTGGCATCTGTGCCTACATCAGCCCATCCGGTCGGATGTAAGAGGTGCCCCGGGCACCGCACATAAGTGCACACCCACGGAGCCCGGATTGGCGTGGCTTTCCTCTGGCCTTGTTCATGCATCGTTGTACCCCTCTCTGACCTCTGAATTCCCGGTTTGGATGCGATACATCATGCCAGCTATGCTTGACAGCCCATGCACGCATAGTGATCGCACGCCTGCATATCGGGGTCCGCACCAGGAGAGCGCTGTTGTCGGAGGCGGGGAGCACTACACCCTCTTATAAAAGCGAGGTCCTAGGAACCGTCAAGGGCCACCAGAAAACCCCTAAAAAACAAAGAAAAAAAGACAATCGACATCAGGTGGAAGAGAGAAACAAGGAAAACACACACGAAGACGAAGAGACAGACAGACAAGGGGGAGGGGGAGGGAAGAGCAGCGGGAGGGAGGGAGGCAAGAGACACGTATAATGAGAAAAGCGCGTGAAAAGTAGGGGGAAGAGAAGTGTCGGTGAGGAGGGGGGTTCCTCAGCGTGTTCATCACACACACACACACACCGCCATCCACCGTCTGGCTGCCGACACTCGTACCGAGAAATCACTCTGACCACCTCACGTTGCAGGAGCTCGGAACCCTTTCACACCAGAAAGCGGTTCAGCACTGACAGAGCTATAGGGGGCTGGTTGGCTTCACCACAAAGCAGTTAGTACGCTCTTGATACCCCCCACGCTGAGCTTCACCCCCCCGCCCCCTCTCTCCACCAGAGCTACAGAGGGCATGGGGAGGCACATGATTAAATAAAAACAGCAGAAGGCAAACAGAGAAATGACATATCGGCAATGACAACAACAAGCGATTTGAAAGAAAGCATATGGGCAGAGAAGGAAAAGCGACAGCGAGAAGAAAGAACACAGAAGAGATACACAAAGAAAGGGTAAATGAAGAAGAAACCAGCAATGTACATGTTATATGCGCCGCCCACACAGCCACTCGAATGCGGCCGAAGCCTCACCGGGGGGGGGGGCGAAGAGGTGTTCTGCGTGGAGACGAAATGGACGGAGAAGCCCCTGCGAAAGGGAAACGCGAAGAGCGAGGAAAGAAGGGAGATGACGGCGGGCGCCAAGAAACGAGAGTACGTGGAGAGGAAAACAAAGAACAACTGCAACAGCAGGCGTCGCGCAAGAGAGCCAAGGCAATCCACGATGTGTAGCAAGACACGCACGACCATACCAACCACCGTGCCAGTTGGTGGGTATAGAGACGGGGATGGGTGAAAATGAGAGCCCGCGGCACATATGTGAACGAGACGAGCAGAGACTAGCTGCGCAGGAGTGAAGAGGACCCCCTTCCACGATGCCCCCATTGAGGAGGGCAGACCACGAGAAACTCCTCACAACACATTCACCGTGCGCGCCCCCACACGCGCATCGAAGGAGCCACCGATACCAAGGCAGCGCCGCCTCATATCACACATTAGACGGACTGGCGGCGGCCATCGAGGATGGCTTGCCATCGCGCACGGTTGGTGTCCACCGCGTCAGCACACCACTGCATGCCATGAAGCAAATCGCCCACGATGCCCTTAAAGAACTTCCCAGCCACAAAGTCAATGAAGCCGATCTGCCCACGCGCCAGCTCGTTGTTCTTCGAGCGGTCAAACATCGGCAGCACCTCCACGCCCTTCTCCTTCTCCATGTCACCCTGGCAATAGAACTCCTCCGTTACTGCCATCGCCCACATGCGCGACATCTCAAACGGCTTCGTTACATTTGACACGTCACCGGCCTTGATCAGTGTCTCTAGCAGCATGCGACGGTGTCGCTCCTGCTGCTTATCGAACCCGCTCTCAACCACCTCTTTGAAGCGCTTTACCTCATCACCGTGCTTCGCCATATCGGTGGCCAGCACACAGTCAATCAGCGCGCGGTACGCGAACGTGACGTCGGCCTCGCTCAAGCCCTCGAACACGTCCGCTGTGGGGTCAGATAGAATCTCGATGGCAAGGTTGCAGTGGTGCACCTCCAACACGGAGTTATTCCCGCTTGCGCTGGACAAGATACCTAGCGGCGAGTCTGTCTTCAAGTAGAAGCTGTTGTTCAGACCCATGTGGTCAAGGTCGTGCACCAGTGCGGTCACCAGCAGCACGTAGCACTCCAGCTCCGTCAGGAGCTCCGACGCCTTGCCCGCGTACAGGTATGTGTGCAATGTCTGGCACACATCCACGACGTGGTAGAAGTTGTGGTACGGCACGTGGCGGTACCTGCGGCGGCACTGCAAGATGAAGTTCAGCAGCGTCTGCTCTTGGCAGCCGAACTTCTCTGGCAGACCGGTGTCCCACAAAAGCTTGTACGCAACAGCGGCGGCCGCATCCATGGGTCTGTCGTACTTCTCGCGAACCTCGAACAGATTGAACTCCGGCGAAGTGAAGTCGTATGCGCCCCCGAAGTCAATCGACGTCACCGCCTCACGTTCCGCTGCCGTCACCTCGACCAACGCACCCTTAGAAGAGCGATTCGCCGTCACACTGTTTCGGCGCAGACCCAAAGCCATCGCCTCCTGGCCTGCCTTGATGGCGAACTGCAGCAGATGGCTGTTGTTGATCGAGATACCGGCAAACAGAGAGAACACCCTGAAGGTCTCTTGATCTGCGCGAGTGAAGCAGGTCACGCCACCGTTTTCGCTGAGTTTGTTAACAAGCTGCACTACGGCAAGCACCTCGCCATCCAGCATGATCGGCTCGCACAGAATCGATTGTGTGCGGTAGCCCAGCTGCCGGTCCACAGCCCTGTTGAAGCGAGAGTCAGCGTACGCGTCCTTGATATTCTCGCTGACGCCAGACTCGGCAACGGTGCCGGCTATACCGCGCCCGCAAGGGAACCGAATCTCACTCGCGCTGTCCGCCACCTTGCTGTACAACTCGTTCCGCTCCTTATCCAGCAAAAACATCGACGATCGGTCCGCGCTCAGCAGCTTCTTCGCGCCATGCAGCACGTGCAGCACTATGCTGTCCACATCGCGAATGTCCGTGTTCGCAAGCAGCGTCACAACGTCCAGGATCGCGTCGCCCTTCTTCTTTTCCTCCAGCAGTGTCTCATTGATGCGGCAGTTGCGCAACGACGCAGCAGCAAACAATGAGAAGGTCTTGAATAGCTCCTCGTCACGCTGTCCGAACACGCGCGGCAGCCGCTGCCCACTCCGCGTCACAATGTCCAGCTTGTTGATCAGCTGCGCAACGGCAACGATCGTGCCCTCGAACACGATCGGCAGGCACAGGATTGTGCGCGTGTGGTAGCCAGTCACCTTGTCCACAGACCGGTTGAACCGGTCATCCTCGTACGCGTTGGGAATATTCACCACCGCTCCGGACTCCGCAACGTAGCCCGCGATTCCCGTTCCGGCAGGCACCACCACAACGTTGCCGTCCTCAAAGTGGGCCTCCAAGCTTCCGTCCGCCTTTACCAGAAAGATACTGCACCGGTCGCTCTCCGTCAGCATCTTCGCTGTGTTGATGATCGACTGCACCAGCACCGACTCCTCCAGCGTGTCACGAGCAAGCCGCGCCGCCATACTCACCATGGCCTCCGCCTTTTTAGCCTCAGCCTCTTTGATGCATAGGTTGATGCTGTTATGGGTAGTGACACTGACAGCACTGAGAATGCGCTGGAAAATATTGTGGTTTCTCGGGATGCGGCTACCCGGAGCCTCGACGCACCCAACTAACTCGGACTGATACCTGAGTGGTATGTATAAGGTATTTGCAATGGTGAGCATGTGGAGACCCTGTGCCGCCTTTCCCAACGGCGTGCTGTCATCCAGCGGAGCGGCGACGTCGTTTACGGGGTCCCAAAGTATATTGTCGTTGGTATTGAAGATGTACGTGTGGATAGTGCTGGACTCAATGACAGAGGCCAGGCGGTTATTCATGGCTGCAAAGAGCTCATTCAAACCCTTGGTGCAGTCGCAGCACTCCTGCAAGAACTCGGTGAGGTCGTCGGATGCTTGGTACGGAATTGTATCCGCACCTGCGAGGGAGTCAAGAAAGTTTTGAGTTGTTGACTGAAGCAAAGTCGTTTCATTCACGACACATCCTGGGGCGGTACATTGGAGTTCGGTGAGGAGCGCCTGAATCGCTTTCACCTCCATGGCGGAGAACTCGGTGCCGGTCCGCCGGTAGCGCGCCAAGATCGTTTGACATAGCGCCAACGCTTCGCATAGGTGTCCGGAACCACTTGCGTTGCGGGGAGCAGCAAATGAGTTGAGCTGTTGATACATCGCAGTTCTACGAAGCCGTCGGCCGATGGAAATGTAGACTAAAACACGAGGAGGAGAAAAGAGACGACGCTCAGTATTGGGTTGTGTCCCCTTTATTATTTGCCGATGTGTGGTTAGCTGCTGAATAAAAGATACTGGGGGCGCCAAAAGAAAGAAACAAACGAAAAAAGATTAATGGGGGGAATATGTATGCCCTTGTGCGCCGAAAGTGTGTAACCACGTGCCCGAGAATAGCACTGCAGTGGGACGTGATTTGTATGTGCGCTAAAACAAGTAAAATTCTGGGGTGTATGAGCCTCAATCTCCTGTGAGCGCTGATGAATGCTGGCGCGCGTTAAAAGAAGAAACATTGGATGCAGTGAGTCGGAGATGAGCACGACGGCAAGGAACGATACCGAGTCGGAGAATACGTGGCAAATATACATAACAGCGACAAATACAGGGTGGGGGAGATTCAATAACAGAGGAAGAGGGGGGAGCAACGCCTCCTCACGAAAAAGATCGAGTGGTGTTCAACCTGAAGGGCCTCTCTTATCATACCACACACCCGCTTCTCTCACGTTTACTGGGACTTTTTTCATTTTTCCCCCGCCTCCTCTCCTCCGCCCCCCACCCCCTCCGTCACACTCAGTCGTGGGAAAATGGCACTGAATGAAGCCGTGTCGGCCGGGCCGCATCACTACTGTGTCACTGAGCTCGGCTACTTGACTAGTAGGGCCTAACAAGGAACTGTACAAGGACACCCATGGCACAATCGTGCAAGAGGGAGCAATAGGAAAATGTGGAGACGACG
The DNA here is from genome assembly GCF_017918235.1 of Porcisia hertigi. Lineage (NCBI taxonomy): Eukaryota > Euglenozoa > Kinetoplastea > Trypanosomatida > Trypanosomatidae > Porcisia > Porcisia hertigi. The sequence continues at coordinate 618,743 of NC_090574.1, forward strand.
CTGCACAACGGCAGGAGCAACGACGACGCTTTCCAGAGCACCTAATACTCCTATGCCCTGAAAGTGGCACAGCACGCCTGTTCGGGTTTCCCATATGCGCGACGCCTGCGCATCTTTGTATGTACTATTTCACATGCCTTTTTTTTGAAGGGGGGAAACTGCATTGTTCTTCTGTCTCGAGGACGACGTGCCTCTCTTTTCTATGAAAACTGTGTGCTTGGACGTTGCTCGCCCTCGTGGGCAGGTGAGTGTGCGCGAGTGCACTCAAAGGCACCACCCCCACCCCTGCTTCCCCCTGTCCTGGGGTTGACCACCCCCCCCACCCTCCTCCTCCTCAAACCACCTCGTAACAACTGTAATTCTCCCAACCGCTAGAAATACGCGAGGTCGTGGCAATGAGTAACAGAAATAAAAGACGGGAATGGCCCCCACACTGAGAAAGGGGGGTAGGGAGCGGGCTCTAGTGTTTGATCTATGTGCCCTTAAAGGCCTTGGAAGAAGTGGGCCAGGCAGCTTCCCAGTCCTAGGAACCAGACCATGAACCTGGAATCTACAGAGAACTGGCCAACTGAGCGCGGATATTGTCAGCAAAGCTCATCTTACGTCGTGCTGGCGTGAAGGGCAAGGACTCAGCTGTTGACACTGGCCGTTGTGCCTTCCTATATGTGGATGCATGCGCCGCAATCACCTTCTGAGCCCGTGCTGTCGCCGGAAGCATTGACTCAGGTGTGAGCAAATGACTGCGAGCTGCTCTATTTCTGGCTGGTGTGCACACCTGCGACGGCGCCTTCGGCGCCGTCGTTGGGGTAACCTTGTGGCTGCTGACATTGTTGACGAAGTCGGGCCCAGCCCGGTCGTCATCCTCCTCCTCCGCAAAAAGCGAATCCTCGTGTTTCTCCGTGGCGGCAGCCGCCTGAAATACAACGGTATCCTTGCTCAATACCCTCTTGCTGGCCGCTGCGACATCATTGACAGCAGCGTCCACCCCTACTCGGGATCGGCTGGAAGCGTTTACACTCTTTGCCTTGGTGCTGAAAATCTTGATGGCGCGCCTCTTAGTCAGCTGACGCTTCAGCGCGGACGGCGCCTTCTTTTCGGAAGATGCCGCTGGCGTCACCTTTGCCACAGCCGCCTTGGAGGCGATGAACATCGTATGTGCCAGTTTCGACTTTTTCTTCACCACTAATCTCTTCGTGGAAAGCACTCGCGCTTGAGACGGATTCTTTTTATGAGTTTGCTTGACTGCTGTCTTCAAGTCTCGCACCGACCTGGCGACGCTAAGGCCTGAAGAGAACTTTATGTTCTTCAACCTCTCAGTGGGAAACTGACTGTGGCTTGATGCCTCTCTGGGCATCATTTGAGCCACGTTGTATATTGACAACTGTTTATTTTTGTCCTTTGCGCGCAGGATAGAAGCCCGGGTAATGACATCGTCGTAAACGGAGCGGCCGACGCGTGTTTCAGCGAGTACAGTGGCGACGCCTACGTCATCCAAGCAAGTGTCGATTCCGTACGCTGCAGGGTCAACCTTGCGCGACTCAGGAAGGCGTTTTGCAATAAACGAGCCACAGTCAGAGCTACGCAACGCCTCTAGTCGCTCGAGGCTACGGCGAGCTCTGAAGTAGATGCCGTCGCGCGAGCGATCTGTGTTGATGAAAGAACGGTAGAGCTCATCCTGTATCGCGTTGCTGCCGAGGTCAATCTCGACGCCGCGAAATGACGCAAAAAGCCGTATGATCTCAAAGCGCCTCCGGTTAAAACCCGCACATCGGCTAGCGCAGAACATTTCAAAAAAAGGCGCCTCACTATCCGAGATAGGGGCAAACCAGTTGCGCTGCTCTGGGGAGAGGGTCTTGTAGCGCTTCATGACGTACTCTTCCCCGGAAACAGTAATGTTTGAGACGGAAAGCGCTTTCGTGATTGCCGCAAAAGCGCTCCTTCGAGTTGGTGCGACAGAGCGCTGCATCTCTGTGAAGGAATTGAAAAGCAACATGTCTGGACTGACAAAACGCTTATAGGAGGCTGTCACACTCACGTAGGGTCGGTCTTTACTCGTGCAGAACGCCTTTATCTTTAGCTTTGCCTGGAGTCGCCGGATGTCTTGCTTTCTCATTGCGTGCATCGTCGACTTTGCCATGAGCGCGGTAAAACTCTCGTCACCGGCCTTCAGTAGGACTTTATCGCTGCTGAAGAGCCTCATAAGCAAGTTGAATGTGTTGTTTTTCTTCTCTGGGTCGCTACTCACGAAGGTATCGCGCTGCAGCGCCCACTCGTTGTACATTGCACGCCGACACACCGGCAGTTTTCTCCACAGCCTCGCCATGATTCGCATGTTAGCACGGCCCTTCTCAAACGATCTCGCTTTCAATACCTTCCTCTCTTCTTGAACGTGTTTGGTGAAGAGATTAAAGCCCGTCATTTTAGTCCGAACAGCGATATGCGGCTGCGTCACCGGAGAAACACGGAAGTGGCGCATCATGGCGACGACAAGGGCACACCTGGCGCCCTACGCCTGAACAGAAAAAAAAAACAGTGCACCGCTTTTCTTGTTTGGATCTACTCGAGCACCACTCTATGTGATCGCTGTGGTGATAATGAATACGCGCCTGCGGAAAGGAGCAGCAGTGCGATGAAGAGTGCACGTGCGCGCGCGCAAACACACACAGTTTCCTTCCACACTGCCCGAGGGGTATGGGAGATGTCAGCTGACGAACGGACTGGGTGAGTTGCGGCCGATCTGAGCTAAGGCACGCAAAATGAGAGTGGTGAGGAGAACAGAGAGTCGCGGAATCCACATTTAAAAAACGCCAATGTGAGTGGGCAAGAGGAAAGCGTGAAACGAGGATTCAGAGCCACAAATCACAGCAACGATCTCGAGAAACAGGTGTTCATTCAAAGAGAGAAGCAAAGGAGTGTAACGAGACGTGCGCGGTTGCACACACCACACCTACTAACCCACCCACATACCGACACCTCCATTTATAGGTATGTCTCTTGTTTTCTTTTTTCTTCTCCCATACTGCACCAACTATAGCGGTGGCATGGAGAAGGAAGAGCGTGTCACACTGATGGGGTGCATTCACAAAAGTTCGAGCACACACTCCACCTCTAGGCGCTCAAAGCAGCCCACCCGCCGTCCCCTTCATTCATGTCTCCCTCCTTTAATTTGAAATTGTTCGCTTCGACACGTGTCGCTGACACAAATAGAACGAAAACAATTTTTTGTCGGTGTGCAGTTCCTCTTTGCGAAGTCTGCAGGTGTGCGTTCTGTGAAGAGGCTACAGTGAGACCAAACCCAAACACCGCAGCAATGAGAAATGCGTCCGGTACCACAAACGGCCACCGAGCGTAGACCTCTCTAGAATGAGGTCGCGGCATTGGAAAGAGCGGCGAAGGCTGTCGCTGGTCGCGAAGCTCGGGAGCCACTTAAAACTGATGCTGTGATCTGTAGTTCCCCTCTGCCGCACCTGGCACCACTCGAACACCTTCCAGTGAAGGAAGCGGTTGTTGATTACGAGCGCCGTGACCTCCACGTTCTCGCCGATGCTGTGGCGCCAACTAGAGCCTTTGAAAACGTGCGAGCACAGTGTCTTCAAGAAAACCGACGAGACCATATCTGAGGTATAGCGATGCAACCCGTCGCGTATCCATGCGCTCTGGGGAGCTGAGGAGAAAGAGGACGAAGAGCTTCGTGGGAGCGACTGCTGCTCACTACTGAGAGCCTCTGTCACCGGTGCCGGCTCGTAAAAATTGGCAGGTGTGTGCAGCACTCGAGCGATACGGCCCATCTCCGTGTCTACGGTACAGATAGAGTTCCAGTATTCCAACGCAGGAGCGCGCGTGGCCTGCCGCAGCTCCCAGTCATAAAAAAAAAGACCCAAGTAGATCGAGAACCAGAAGCGAGACAACACTGTGCGACCAGTTCGGTTGCGAAGAACATAGCTCCCCGTAAACCCTAGAAGAAAGCCGGTGTCTGCATATCGGTGGTTCATATCATCCAAGCAGTCGCACGTCAACCTCCAATCAACATTGCTCACATGAAGTGAGGGAACGCGACGCGCTCGGTCGACGATGTAAAGAAGCCGGAAAAAGTCGCGTTCTCTGTCGTGCTCCAGTCGCGAGGCAGTCTCGCTCAACGAGTTTGGCGATATGCGCATTGCGGAAGGAAAAATATAAGACACACAAGAGGAAAACGGCAACAACAGCAGCAGAAAAAAAAATGCCTTGAGATGCGCGCCACCACTGCTTTAGGGCTGGTTGCTGCCGAATGCCTCCGCCCTTTGCCTCACTGGCCTACGTGAAAAGCAAACGCAGAGAAGACCACTTGCCAGCAAATTAATGACTAGCAGCCTCATAGAACACCGACGACGATGATAAATGAGGGTGGGAAAAAGAAAAGGAGGTGCACAGCGCAACAAAACGCACGCGCGTGAGATGTCAGCACTCAGGATAGTAAGGAGGAGACAGTAAATGAGAGTAGGGACTGGAAAGAAATGATGGAGGCATCGCGTTGGCAACGTGCTCACACAGAAACCGTATAGCAACGCGTACTCCGCCACGACTGCTCTAGAAAATCATGAAATCAGGGCAGAGCAACACACTCCAAAAGGCTGATGAAAGGGGAGGGCGCACAGGAGAGATGATGGCGACTTGACTTTACACGGTTTTAGGGTATCTGTCGATATTTCTTTCACTTTGATTCAACCCTCAATGGTGCGACGTGGTGAGCAGCCTTGTGCCCCTCGCTCCCGCCCCCCTCCCCGAGGGCTTGCGTCACCTCTCTGGAAGAGGTAAGACAGCGGCAGCGCACCACAGGAAGAATCCCAAACCCCCTGGACAGGAAAGGGAGGGAGGGGGGGGGAAGCACCTATGCGTGGACAAAAAAAAAACAGGAGAAACCACTTGCACGCTGTCAGTGCCCCACCAGCTCGACGACGCCCTGCTGAATGAGGGGCTCAGCCTCCTCAAAACTGAGAAAGAGCTGATCACCGACGTTGATGATGATTGTCTTGCCGCTGACAGAAGAGCGGAACTCGTAGTGGCAACAACCACGGACCTCGAGCTGACGCACTGACGGGGGTCGCCATAAATATGCGCGCAGGTCTATTGGTGTGTCGAAGGAGGTCATGTACTCCACCATGGTACCTTGGTAGTCAGACAAGTACTTGGCTTCCGCAGCGGAGAGGGAATCCTCTAGCAAGTTGTCTCGCACGCCCCACCAAGCATTCGTAATTTGCTGCTGTCTCCAGAGAAGATACATAAGGACGCAACGCTTGTCACGCAAACACTTGGAGCGGTAGTAATTCATGGAGCTCACGTAGTACGGTTGGGACAAATCGGCGTACGGGTTTGTCGCGATAGATTGAACACATGCGTAAGATTCGTTTATTTTTTCGACGACCGACTTTACCTTTTCTTCGTTGAGAGGGCCCATTGACCCGCCGCTTGAGATGAGAGCGCGCAGTTCGCTAAGGAGCTCTGCTGACGCATCCTGGCTTTTGAAGCTCATCTGATACTTGTCAATGTCACGCCGGCGACCCTTGCCTTGGTGAAGCAACGTACCAGCAAACCTGCTTCACACACACACACAGGACAACAGAGAAAGGAAGGAAGACATAAGAAGTGAGAGAGGGTTGAATAGAGACAAGAGCGGGGAGAGAAAGTAGCTTCCCAGTATGGCCCTTGAGGAATAGGATCCGAATCAGGAAGATAAGATGCACGGTGAAGGCCAAAAACGCCAAGCCAAACCGACGCCAATGGCCGTGGCACGAAACGCAGGACCTCCCTCCTCATTCAAAACAGAGGAAAGAAGTTCAGCGGAGGAGACTTGCTGGGGGAAAAACGGCGCCGGAAGCTACGGATACCCTCAGATACCAACTTCTCCATCGACCTCAAGGACGCCCTTGCCAGCAGATGTGCGAGGCCCCGGGTATATACACGATACCATTACACGCCTGTTGTAGGGTGTCTGTAACTTTCCGTCACATAGAAGTGGATGTCTGGGTGCGGGTATATCACCTAAAGGTGAATCTGACACCACACCCATGAACACCCGCCTTTGGCTGCCCTATTGCACGTTCTGATAGAGGACGTCGTCGTAAAAAAGAAATGGCAGCACATTCGATTGAAAAAAAATGATCTTTCATCAAAGTCAAAATCGAAAAGGGGAAAAAATGCTCGATCTTCTTCCTCCGAGAAAAAAAAGTGCGTACTCATAAATATATGTACACACGGGTGTCGGTTCTGCTTATCTGTAGCGGCGAGAGAACTCAGCAATTGCCGTCCTAAGACACTCGAACAGAAGACTTCTCTCATGAATATTGAATAACACATAAACGAAATAAAAAGTAAACGTGGAGCGGGGTGGAGGGGAGTGGGTGAAGAAACATCTCAAAAAAGCCTCAACACAGACGTAAGGGTGTGCTGGCCGCGAAAGGAAACCCCTCCAAATTTTTCAGTTTTGCTCTGACGTGTAAATGCTGCTTTTCTTTGTCTTGGGCTTTATTACGAGCAGCATTACAAAATGTCAAAAAAAAAGCGCATTGCCACCTACGCAACGATGAAGCCCAACAACAACAACCCCCCCACGCAGCCCTCCACATTCTCTCCATCAACTCCTGGAGAGTTTTACGCTTGGCAATGTGAGTCTTACCGCACAGATTTCGGTTTGCTCTGGTAGCTCGGTGTAGCGTTATGGTTGCCCTTGCCAGAGCGCTCGTGATGCTTATCCTCGTACTCCATCGCGAGTTTCTCTGCCCTGTCGCGTGGGGGGACGGTATCGCCATTTTCAGCGTAGTTCTTCGGGGGCATCTTCGATTTTTTTGGGGGGATGTTTGAGAATTCTTTAATCGATGAGAAGTGTGAGTGGAAAAGACAAAAGGCTATGGGTGATGTAAGGATGTGTAGCAAGGGTAGTTGATACGCACACTCTTCTTGTGCGGGAGTGTGTAAGAGCGATGTCAGACAAAACACAGAAAATGGAAACAGTGGAGATAACCAAAACAGTGGTCCACGATGAGAGTACACAGAGTCGGTAATCACGTTCGCGCTTCAAGGAAAGGGGGTGGGATGTGAGGAGCCCAAGTAGAAACGAAGTGGGAAAAATACGATGCGAGCGACATTTGTGCATGCCAAACCCGGTGGCAATAGGCAACGAAATAGCCTTGCAAGAAAGCTGTTTCCGGTTTCGCTCACCGTCATGCGAGCAATGATACTGTGTCACCGGAACACGTTCGACACGATGCCTCTCCCCCTTTTTCTTATTTTCTTAAATACAATGACAAATACTCTAGCGCAAGTCGTAAAGGCCGGTCGAGTAGTGTTAATAGCTTTCCCTGCCGAAATGTGGGAGGAGCGTAGTAAAATGTAGGCCCAATGCACACACACACACACACACGAAGCGAAAACAAAGCGGAAACCAAACAAGAGAACATTACGGCGAAACCGAGACAAGAACACTATAGTAACAGCAAGTTTTGGCTCACAAACGTGCTCAGTGACTCTACAAGCAGTCTGCAGAGCACAAAGACGACAATCGACAGAAAAATGGAGCATGGCAGAGCTGGCAGCGCGCGCATCGAGTTGCGGAAAAGCAGCAAGTAAAGCAGTGTACCCACCATGCCTGACAGAATGGTTACCAGAGAGAAGCTCCACGACAAAAAGCTTGAAAGCGAGGCGCGAGCGACGAGAAGGCTATAAAAAATAAAGTCTCCAAGACCCAGCTTGAATGGGGCAGCGTGCTGCGCTGTTGTCACCCAGGATACAGCTATCATCTGAGGAGTGGAGTGTCCTGCCGTTGCTGCAGGCGAACGCGCCGAGTCTTCTTCTGCGGGTGTCAAAATCGGTGCAACGCTGTGCGCGCTATCGTAGATGAAGCCCGGAATTGGTTCATTCCGCTCCTGCGCCACCTTGATTAAGCGATGCAGTGGCCCCTGACGCCAGAGAACTGCAATAATATCATACGCAGCGATGAAAATCAGCAACGCCCACGTCGTCCATGCTGGCAGCGCCGTCAGAGACCACGCGATCAAGGTGGAGGCGATGACCAAGTACACCTGAGATACAATAGGGTGAGAGTAGTAAAAAAGGGTGATGAGACCGACTACCCCAAAGTTCCAGACAAAAATACCCATCGAGAGGATGTTGTAGGGGATTTGAAAGTACGTGCAGAACAAGTCTAGCCAAATCCACACTAGCAGAAAAAACATCGACACCGCAGAAAAAGCCAACCAGCCATACAAGAGAAACTGAAGATGAAAGTGATACAGTGCCACAATTGCAAACGTCACAGCCACAACGCTCCCAACGACAAACAGGGCCCCGAACACCGCGTACACAAATTTCTCACCGACACTCGCAGCGCTATTCTCGTCTACCACCAGTGAAAGAGGAGGCGCCTGGTTATTCACGTAAATTGGCGAAAGGCACGACACGCTCCACACCACAGCCAGTACGGTGACGGTCACCGGCACGATGAGCGACACCAATCGGGTACCCACATCATGTGAAAGACGGGCTTCGTCTAAGAGTGGCCTGCCCGACATTCCACGAGCCAAAGATACGTAAAATCAAAAATGTCAGACACTGGCGATGTTAGACGGCAAGCAGCGATCTGAATTTCAAAGCGGTAGAGTGTTGGTTTCACATTGAGGACTGTGGATTAACAACAGCTATAGGGGAAGAAAAATATGAAAAGGGACACGATTAGTGTGTATGTGTGTGAGGAGGGGGAGGGGATGGAGTAGAGTGGAGTGGAGTGGAGTGGAAGAGAGTAAGTCGGAATGAGGAGGAGGCTAAAAGGTATAGGCAATCGGAGAGCTGAAAAAAAAAAAACAGGGACTAAACCAAGTCGCTATGGAAACCGTGAAAAACGCGCTGCGGGCGAGCGGATTACGCACCATACAGCTTTGCTGGTCTCTACCTGAGAGCCAGAGGTTTCCATGCGGTGGCTTCCCCACGCACCACAGCGGCGGACAGGCGCCCCGGGAGGCGTTACCAGAAAACGAAAGTGATGTCAGCCTCCACAGAACGATTTCGTGCCTAACGGGAGCACTCTGTGAATCACGAAATGACGTCGCGATCACGAAGTATCGCGTATGTCCTGCAGTTGGCGGCGCCCGTCCATCGTGGAACTGACATCTGCACTGCCCTTCCTCATGAAGCCCTTTAACCGCATCTCCCTTGCTTTCAGAGTCTGTAGGAGCAATTATTAGCGTACTGTGAACAAACCTTCTACGGCTAAGATTGAAAAGAAGCCGGCTTGGCTGTGATGATGCGAGATTCGTCGGGCAACGGCGAGGCCGCCGCATTACTTTCCATATACTTGCGCCGCTTGTTAGAGATGTGGCGCTGCTGTGCTGGATCAAAACCCTCTTCGGGCGAGTCGGGCAGTGCCCATGTCGGTGTAGGCAACAGGTAGTCTTCAGGAACCATGCTTGCAGCACGCACAGGGTCCTGGATAATAGCGTCGAACTTGTCGTAGTCAATCCAGGTGTGCACCCGACCATCGAAGACAAAGCGCTGTTGAACCAGCAAGACGCAGCCGGAGTGTTCATGAACGCTTGCCACGGTGTACTGCGTTCCACCACCAATCACACTGCAAAGCTGCTGAGCAAACGACTTCATTTTGGCCCACGAGGGGACATTCTTGATGCTAAGAATAGTGTTGTGGTTGCCCGAAAAAGCCGGTGTGAGGCGCTTGATTTCGATGAAGTGCGGCTGACCTCGATCAAACAATTCTTTGTACTCCACGAGATTCTCTGGCTCCATGTTGAAACCATCGATCATTGTGAGCCGAAAGACCGTGCGGTGCTTCTTTTCTCGCATGTTGTTCACGCTCTCGTTGAAGCGCTCCCAGTAGTCTGGCAGCACCGGGCGGTCAAGAATCTTCATTGTTTTCTGGTTTGGAGCATCTACGCTCAGGTAGAGCTGCGTCACCGGTGCCAATGAGCGAATGGCATCCGGAAACTGACCGTTGTTCACAAGAAAAGAGGACATCGATTTGGCGTGCAGCAAGCGAAGAAACTCATTCACATAGGGGTATATGATCGGCTCACCGACAAGGGACAGCGCGCAGTGACGGGGACAAAGTGCTTCCTGAAGAGCCTCATCCGTTACCCCTGGCATTCCACGTACACCATTGATCAGGGCTTGGTGGCTCGATATCATGCCCTCCACAACATCCTTCGGTTCGTCGACCATCCACTTCCACTCTGCTGCCGTTGGGTTCGAGTTCAGGCGCCAGCAAAAGACGCAGTTGTTCGCACATGCCATGCTTGGGGTCGCCTCCATGCACCGATGTGACTTGATGCCATACATAGTCCATTTATAGCATCCACCACGTCCCCGCATCATCGACTTTTGCCAGCGGCACAGCTTTACCGCGCTGTGTGTGCCGACGAGGGAGTACATTGTGCCCAAGGCTTCCCGGCGCTTCTCAGAGAGCATTGGGCGGCAGCCAGTGCCAGTCGCCTTTTGCATTCTTGATACCGAGCACTTCGAGTAATACCGCCCCTCAGGAAAAACACGGCGGCTGTAACCGCAAAAATAAGGACCCTACGGGTAATCCAGAAGGGCTGGCAGAGAGTGTACTTGGAAAGTGTGTGCAAAAGTGCGTCAGTGGTTGCGAATGAAGAATGCACAATATGAACGGAAGAAAAGAAAACAGCATGGCGCCGGAAGATAAGAGTTATACTCCTAGTCGAAAATGCAACGGGGGGAGGGGGGAACGCGTTGACCAGGAATGCGTGTTGCTGCAAGTCTGTCTCCGTTTGCCACCACAAGATCTAGCACTCGAAAAACAAACGAGATATTGCATTTTTTTTCCATCCCATCCTTTTTTTCCAGTGATAAACAGGCGTGGTGTGCGCACAACGGCTGCAACGCTGTTGACCGCTTATGTTCCGGCGCAGCCATCGTGGTCTAGACGGATAGTGTTCTGTTCACTAGTACCTCTAATGTACACGTGCCCCGCTACGACGGAGAGGAAGAGTAGTCAGTGGGCGAAGAAGAAATAACCAAGAAAGTAGTGCTTTCAAGCGTATGTACCCGAGGACCAAAAAAAAAAACGTAAACATCTAGGCAATCTGTAGCCCTTTCGCAGCAGCACGGCAGTGGGGGGGGTGACAGTCGTTTTTTTTTTCCGCCGGCCTCAGGGAGAATGAAGCAAGTATACAGCGCGAACCGAATTTTTCCGCAAAAGTGCACTGTTCTGTGGTCGTTTCGGTGGTGCTTTCACCATTGGAGCGCTGAGCTGGGTGGAGGCCACCCATCTCGACCGATGGACCCGGAGGCTCTCAGGGGTGCATTTGGGATGCTCTAGTAGATGCGCACAATGCGTCGTCACCCGCTCCTGAGATGACAAACTTTGCATATGCAAAGAATTATGTCGCATTGATGCGGGTGCACTACGTGTAGAGTTCTCCGCAGCCCCTTGGGACTTCGCAACCGCAGGATGAGGGACGCTCCAGCTCAGTGCAAGCTGGACCTCTGTCAGACCTGTAGTAGCATCAACAGCTTGCGCACCATAGGTGACTCTGGCCGACCCACCGCAAGAAGATTTCGCACCTTGACCAGCCTGAATGTAGTTGCTACGCGTAGCATCCAACGCTAGTGGTGTCGTCCCGTGCCAGAAGGGAAGAAAGTCCGAACCTCCTGCGAGTGCACGCGCCTTCACCCGCTTTGCTTGCTCGACCGACCTCAGCGTCTTCTTACTCTCGAAGGGGGGCGGGTTTCCGCGGAAGTCCAGTTTGGTTCGCTCATTCAGCCACTGCAGCTTTGCCAGCGTTCTTTCCTGTATCTCCCTCTCCTCTGGGCTCATTGCATCAAACAGTGATGAGGCACGTGAATCTAAAAATATGGGGGTGGGGGCACGGGCAAAAAAAAAAAAGTGGGGGAGATTCTGGTGTACAACCAGCCGTTTGTGCCCTTCAGTGTCTCTAAGGGAAAAAAGCAGGCACGCAAACAGTCGTGCAAAGTTGTGTTTTTAACGATGGGGCAAAATATGGCAGTAAACAAAAAAATTATGAGGCCGGATAATAGGTCGGGGGAACTCGGGAATAAGAAACACTGGTGCTTTTGACAGAAGTGAAGCAGCTGACGGTCTCCCTTTGACTTTCCGCACTCCTGGGCTTCAAGCGGGCAGGAAAGGCGAGCGGATTGGGTTGAACTCGCGGAGAGCAGCATCGCTGAATGGATAAGTGAATGCAGAGGCTCGTTAAAGCACTGCAACCCAATTTTCTGGAACGTCCATCTGGGCAAATCCTTTCTCTTTCGCTTTGGTAGAATAGAGCTCCAGTCAAGAAAAAAAAACCTTCGATGCGATACCGGTAAAACACGCTATGTCGTGCACTGGGTGAAAAAGCACAAGCCAGGCAGCACACTAACTGCACACTCGCGTCCGTTATCATGTAGGCACGCTGTCTAAAACCCCGGCGCACGGCGTGCAAACGTGCTGGGGATCTCTACACCGAGACTCCGGAATAGCCCTGAGGGCTGCGATGCAGGAGTTGCACGTGATACGGCCGCAGTTGGTGCAGAACCGCTTACTGCGTAGAATTCCAAACGGCCGCTCACACAACATGCACGCCGAAACGCCGGCCCCATCCACCCACGGTGTCTCACGCAGCCAAAAATCAGCCACGTTTTGGTCCGCGACAGTAGAGAGGTTTACAGGTGCCAAGAACGGATGGCGCTTGATATCGTTCATGCCGATGCGTGTCTTTGGGTCTTTCACCAATAGCTTGCGAATCAGGTCTTTCGCGTCTGGGTCTATGCCATCAGGGAATTCTGGCTCTTTTTCAAGGATGGTCTTGATGAGCAAGTACTGCGTAGCTGCGTCGAAAGGACGCCGACCAACGAGCATCAAATACAGCACGCAGCCGCAGCCCCAGTAATCAGATGCACAACATGTATAGCTGCTTTCCAGTAACTCAGGAGACATGTAATACGTGGTTCCGCAGAAGGTTTGAGCTCGACCGTTGCCAGCCTCTTCCTCTGTCGCCTTGTCATTTGCAGAGTCGCACACGACAGCCGTGCCAAAATCAATAAGGCGGATATGTTTGTCAGCACTGAGCATTATGTTTTCTGGCTTGATGTCGCGGTGTATCACTGTCAGTGGCCTCAAACCTGCGCCGTTTGGATCAGATTTATTATTTTTCTCGCCGTAATGGAGGTAGAAAACAGCGGAGAACAGCTCGGCAATAGCGTGGCGTGCCGCCTCGAGAGGGATGTGGCCCCATCTTTCAATACGCTTTAACAGTTCTCCCCCTTCACACAACTCCGTCACGTACAGCAAGTCCTCCGTGGTCTGCATTGAGGCGTGAAACTTGACAATGTTGGGGTGTTCACACATGAGCAGCATTCTCGTCTCTCGCCGGGCTACCTCGGCCATGCGGGTGCGCTCCTCATCGGTTGGAGCGTCAAGAATAGATCGCTTCGAAATAAACTTCACTGCATACCGGACGTTTGTCGGCTTATACAAGCCGACAATCACCTTGCTAAACGCCCCGGTGCCAAGCGGCGGGCCGAACTCGAAGTCCGCCGCTGCCATCTTGACCGGCATCTTTCCCCTCCGTACACTCTTCTGATGCACTTTTTGTTCGCTGCTACTAAAGTCGTTTGTGTGCACCAGGGGTGAAGCAAGGAAGACCTCCAAAGAAAAAGTGCGGAGTGGCACAGCTTAGATGCGGGAATGCAAAGTCACAATTCTGTGCTTTTTCCCCGCTGTCTTCACACCTTTGCTGAGCGCTGAGAAAAAAAAATTGCCTGCCAACGTGTGTGCCTCAATGGACAAAATGAGGAGTTTCCGGGGAAGCAGGAAAAAGGGTGAATAAGAAAACAGAATAGACGGAAACGGATAAGAAAACATGAGGAGTGAAACGGAGCAAGCATCGCTGCTCGCTTCTTGCGGGGAAAAGAGGTGGAGGTAATCAGGAGACCCATGACGCCAGCCGTAAAAAGAGTTCTCGGAAGAACAAAGGCATAAGCGGAAACAGCACGGCGTCAGTACCAGCGCGAGGTCGTGAAAATTTCCCACACATACCATCTAGCAGATCGAAAAACCAACTTTGACGCGAAGACCCCCCTGGGGGCCAATGCAGCTCTGGTCCTCCACTACTTCCTTTCTTTTAAAGAGCAAGCTACCTTCTGTTCAGTAGCACTGCTTCCAGTCACACAAACTGAGCGGAAAACATAAAACTCAAGAAAACAGTGTGCATATCCTCCTTCTTGTCATCTGTCTCAGCAACCGCACACATCATGCACACTGTCACGCGCGCGCGGAAAAAAATGAGAGGCAAAGCTGGATGATACACAGATCAACTAAAAACAACCGAAGGGATCTATAGCTGCCAAGTTTCGACATCTGTATTTACGTCTTTTTCTATGACGAGGACGATCACATCCACACATTCAGGAGGTGAGACAAACGCGGTGGCACCCAGGCAGTGCTCCCCAGGTATGGAGTCGCGAAGCGTAGAGAGGCATCCCTCTCCTCAGAAGAGGATAATCGGTAACCAAAAAAAAATCACTCTTCAGGCGTTTCGTGCCCTGCTGCGACGGGCGTCCCCTCCTCGCCTTCGCCATCAGTGCAAGAGTCTAGTTGTATTCTGGCCTCCCATTCGTCGATTGCCGCACGGTCTCGGCGCTCTGATCCACCGCGACCCTGCTTCTTTGCCTTTGTCGCAATGAGCTTAAAGTAGTCATAAACCTCGGCGCAGCGCAGCCAGTGCTTGTATTGTTGGTAGCACGACTCAGACGTGAGTCGCTTGATTGCCCGCTCCGTCGTGTAGTTGAGCTCACTAAGACAGAACGCGATGTTGCGAGCAGTGGCGAGTTTTTTCTTGCTGCGTTCTGAGAAAGACTCGAAGCGCTGACACAGGCGGTCGATCAGTGAGTCTGTTGGCTTGTCTCCTTCAACGCGCTCCAATAGAGTGCGCATCGCTAGTTGAAACTTGTCAAACGGCATAAGAGTGCTCAGCTGTGTCGCCAACGGGGGAATCAAATTACCAGTCTTCTCCTTCTCTTTCATTGCCAAGTTCTGCACAAAGGTGACCGCGTTGTTAGCAATGGTCTCATCTGGGTCTGCGACAAGCTTCACGATGGTGTACAGGTGGTCGCGGATGCGCAGCATCTCCCCCAGGACGAGGTGGGAACAGACCTGGATCGTCACGGCGCGCACGCGAACGTCCTCGTCGACCAGTAACTTGAAAAAGCCTGTTGTGGGCATGCTCAAGTACGGTCCAAGCAGATTGGGGTGCGCACACGCGAGGTCACCTAGAGCAATCACAACATTCACCTTTGTGACCCACGACTCGCGCTTGTCGGCGACGATGGTGAAAACAAGGTTAAGATGATTGGAGCAGAAGTCCTCGTTGACGATCATGTACTGGCAAAGAGCAAGGACAGCACACACACGCTCAAACGGCTTGTCTGCGTAGACACAGGCCTTCTTGCGACACGTGGAAACGATCATATCAACAAAGCGAGTCCAAACAGAGCCAGATGAAATGATCGCCTCCTTGCGCTTTTGCGCCAGCTGCTGAATCTCGTGCCTCCGGAGCTCATGCGAGCCCAGCCCGAGTTCCTTGTGCATCGAGTCTGTTTGGTCCTTCGTCACTGCTGAGACTTGGGTAATAACTTTCGTGGGCTCCTCCAAAGCCTTCAGCTGCGTTTTCTCCATGGTCTCCACTGCAACCAGCTGCTTCAGTGCCGTGCGTCCTAATAAGTACAGGCACTGCGCTTTCCTATTTGGCTGCGTCTCTAAATCCTCAGACGACCCGTAGTACTCAAGGATGTAGTTGTACACGGTAACAGGAACCTCGCACAGGTTGTGTATGAGGTTAACCCCGGCCTCTGCAAGAATCATCCACGATGCCATCCCCTCCGTTCGGCGGCAGAGGTGATTGACAACGTGTCGGAGAACCGGATGTCGCAGAATATCCTCTTCAACTGAGATCGGGCGAAATTGAGAATCCAGCGCCTCGTTTTGAAGAGCGGCGAAGACGTACGAGAGAAGCACATTGTCCTTGTGACAGTCAGAACAAAGAAAGTCGACTATGCTGTCCTTGCGCGTGCGCAGGTCCTTCCAGACGTACTTGCTCAGGAGACTGTAAATACGCATGGCGATGCGCCGGTCACTGTCTGTGGCCTCTGCATCGATAGAACCCTCCGCAATACTCCACAATGCTTCTACAAACTGCGCAGAGAGGTGCCGCGCGAATGCGGGGTTGGCTTTCAAAAGTCCAAAAATTCGATCCACTGCGCTCACCTCCCCCTCAGAGGCGCAACGAAGAAGACTGATGAGCTTCTGCGCACTAGCCGTGACTCGGGTCCCTGCAGAGGCTGCGACGCGGTTGAATGCATTGAATATCACCTCTGCAAATGCATCACGGACGGCGAACTGTATCTTCATCTCGCCGTCAAACACCATGACAAGAACCTTCAAAAATGCTCTGTCTGCCCCCTCGACACGGTACTCGGAACAGACGACAATGAGCTTTATTGACTCAATCACGTCCCGCTCGGTTTTGCTGTCCAGCAAACCGCAAGAATAGTACAGTGCCTGCTTGATCAGTTCGACAAAACAGAGTGTGTTTTGATAAAATACAATTCTGCTAATGACTGCCGCCTGCTTCTCGGAGATAACGGAATTCCCCTCGTGCGATAGCGCATCACCCAGCTGCTCCACAACTGTAGGCACCCCCTCCTCAGCCACATCCAGGGGATCGCTTAGCGTCTCCGTCGTTGGCCGAAAGTGCGCCCTGGAGTTCTCGATTTCTTTTTCCATCGTGGAAGATTCACCAAAACACATAGTACCGTCTCTCAGAGACTCCTCCAACTTGGCTTTGAGAAGCGCGCTGTTCAGAACGTTACCGAACCAGTTTTTGCGCAGCACACTCGAAATGACCGTCATGGCAGCGTCACGAACAAGGTAATTGCGGTCCTCAAGCCGAGCGACGAGAGCACCCATCACCGCCAGATGGTATCGCTTTGGCACAGCTCGACTCTCTACGAGGCGCTCCCAGGTGTGTAAGACGTGGTTGCGGACAAACGCATTGACATCCATGACCCGAAAAAGAAGCTCGTTCAGGTACGAGTTCCTAACGGCATCGTCGTTGGCGTTTCGCGCATGCCCAGTGTAGCATTGAAGGATCAGCTCCGCGATACAGGTAACGACCGCTTTTCGGACATCGTAATTCTCACTCTGGAAGACTGGTATAACCAGATCGACCATCCTCACAACAACGGTGATGCTGCGCTTCGCCACCTCTCCAAAGAAGCACGCAACGTTCTTTGCAACCGCAGAATCGTTGGCCGCTTCATACAGCGCAGCTCGAGACATCGCTTCAAAGATTGCGCGCAGCAACTGATCCCCAAATCCACTGTTTGTCTCGCTTTGCTCAATGTCAGAAACCAGTTTTGATAGAAACATGGCAGCACTTTCTGACTTCAGTGAGAGCTCCACTAAAGGCGCAACGAGGTCCTTTGGATTTGCGACGCTGCTTTTCGAAAGAGTGCAATTGCCCGCGCGCGCGAAGAGAACCGCCAACGCACCACCAACTGCTTGAGCATCACCACCAATGTTTTCTTTCAATGTCACCATGTGGAGACACATTTTAAGGAGGAGATTCAGGGTTGAGTCCTCCAAATAACATCCCGGCCACAGCTGCATGACCTCCGTCGAGCAAAAATCGACCAGTGCAGTGAGCACCAGCTCCCTGCCGTCCATGTCAACACCGCTTCCATCATCACCAAAACTCCCATCCATGTCGCGACGAGGGCGTTTCCGATGGGACCGCTGCTGAGAGAGTCCACCAGCACTCTCATCTTCATCGAGGGGCGCTACGGAAAGAAGTATGTTACAGATGAGGAACACATACATCTTTAGAGTAGAGCGCAAGCACACCTCCAATGCTCCGTTTTGTGGGTTACCTGACTTTTGCTTTTTCAGGAACGCCAATGCTACCTGGAGCAGTTTCTTCAAGCGCTCACCGACCTCGTGACATATTTTGTGCCTGGCGACTCGCGTGACAACAGTTGAGTGTGCAAACTTGTCTCGAATTGCTTTCACATAGGAGTAGAGCGGAAAGAAAAGGTCAGGCTTCGTGAAAAGGGCTGTGGGAGACTTTTCGTGATGTAGCGCATCGAAAATCCGGGTAAGATCATCAAGCTGCTGCCCTTCAGCGACGTCGAACTCGCATATAGCGTCAACGTGGTAACAGTGCGCTCCTGTCTTTCCCACATCCTCTAGATCAGTGACATTATTTGGAACGAAAAACTCTGCAAGATCTGACATCGTGTTTGTTCTAGACAGAAAGGTGCCTTCCTAACCCAACAAAAAAAAATCCTGGCCCTCGAAAGTTCTGGCGTTGGAATACTCTATATTCAGACGTGCTCCCGATCAAAATCGTTTTCCTACGGTGAAGATACCTCGGAGAAGGAGTGAGCACTACCTACTCAGATTTCCTTTGTGATCCCTTCTGGGTCCTCTGCACTTCCCGCTACGTCACCCCGAGAAACGATATTACATCAGAAACAGAGAGAGAATAGAAATTCGGAAGAAAAATGAGACTTACTGGGATGCACATCTTTTGTGAAAGACATCATATTCGGCTCACCAGATACCGCGCCCTGAAACCGATATGCACGATGGGCTATGAGAAGCACCCATTTCAGCCTGCGTGAAAGAGGTACGCCCTGACATTCCCATCAAGACCAACAACAGTCCTGTTTTCGAGCTCGGTATGTCAGTAGGGAGTGAGGCGATAGGAAAAGCTGCGCTCTCTCTTTTATTTATCGATCCCCCAACAGAAGTACCGAGAAGCTGGGCAGTAAAAAGGCTCCAGATCAACTCTGTGTCCTTACCAATCAAGCAGAGTGGCACCATCGGTGAACCTGATTTTGTTTTTCGGTATGCGTGTCTGCGGTTTTAAAAAAGTGCGTTTTCTTGACCTACCCAACCATCACCACTTTGCACCAGCCATGGCGAAGGAAACGAAACATCGCACGCAGCTTGAATCAATGAATACAACTCAACGCCGCTTATTATTACCTGCCCTAAAGCCACACCGAGTAAAAGAAAAAAACGATTCCCTTTTCACCCTTCCTCGTTCAAGCACCAGCTTCGAGCTCAACATCGGCGCTAGACAGCGCGGAAAAGCTTCTATGTGGAAAGTCAAAAGAGGAGCGCCGCAGGTAAAGAATGCTACAGTCCTCTTTTTTTTTTTGCTTCACAACTGAAAAACTTAACAACCACCACACTGCGGTATACGCGAGTCCTACCGCTGTAGCTTTCAGAGTCGTTAATACCAGCGGAAAAAAACACCTCAGGATACAAAGCTGAGCCTGTTTTGCAACAAAAGTAGCCTAAGTCTAGCGTCTGAGAAGTGCCGTACAGGGGAACAATACAACCCCTCTCCCCCGAAACAAAAATGCGTTTATTCCCCTGTCACCCTTGACAACGCAATCCAACCAGACATGACAACAGTCAGAGTCATACCAATCCATTTAAGCTCTTTAATAGCTGCGAGCAAGACTATCGAGTAGGTGGGACACATATGGAAAAAAAAACTCAAGGAAACAGAGAATCGAGAAAACCTCCAGTGTACCTAGTGTGGAGCTCAACCAAGCTGAGCACCCCCCTTAGAAAACCACGCCACTGTCCACAGGTCTCCTGTTTCTTGCATTTCTTGGATGGAGTAAATGATGCGTTCGTGCATTGTGCTACTCTTTTTAAGAAGGTTCCACTTACCCTCTCCAGAGGTCGAAGCAACGGCACAACACATCTGGCTGAGCACACTTTCTCAGAGTCAACAGACTAAGTATCTTGCTCTTCCATGAGTTTCACCGACACAGAGATGACTAGCCTGTTCTTGCGCAGCTCCGGCAGGATCCATGTGAATTTCTGCGCGCTGAGCCATTGGAGCCAGATCATTTGTCACAGACTCGTAGATGAGAAGCCATGACAGCTGCAGGTAGGGGTGGGGGGTAATAAGCTTAGCGCTTGACTAAAGACACACCAGATAGACCCTAAGCATGGTGATCAACAACATCCCTTCTCTCCTTAGGCGAAAACGTAAAGTGTTGTCGGCATGCCCAGGGTCGAAACTGCGCAGGTTGTGCCCCTTCACCGCACATACCCAAACGCACAACCATGAAAAAGATGATGCGAATATGCAATACCCACTAAGTGAAAAGGCATTCTATTTCTTTTCCGCCGTCCAACACTGTTCCTCACAGCTTGCTCCTGTCCTCGTGGTTTTCGCGACGCGAAAGACGAATGACATTTACGCGCAGTGCGTGCGTCAGGGACCTCACACTCCCAAGTACAGAATAAACACCCTTTAAGGCCATCGGAAGAAAAAAAAGTTGTTTATCGAGTACATTGTCCAGGAGGTTCGCTCGTCAGGACCGTTCACCGTGAACAAGGCTGTTGATTACATTTGAAAAGAGAGCCACACTACCGTGGTGTTTCCCTCATAAGCAAAGAGTCTGAAATGCCAACAACTGTGTCTTTTAGAAAACTGTCTCATCGAGCGTGCTATTCCATTGTGGGTAAAAAAATACTCAAGTACTAAACGGTTCTGATCACACCAGGTGTCAGCCAGATTCACTTATTCCGCGCCACAACACGGAGACCACCAAAGCTTCGACCATTCCAAATCCATTGGTTGGTCCTTCTTTATGCACATTTTCTGGTACGTGTTGCCAAAGAATTTCTCACTAGTATAGCTGATAGAGAGTCACCTCCGGAGACCCACTACGATTACCGTCTTACATCAGTACTTCTCATAAGAGTCGTGATAGTAAGCAATATGAGTCCTCATGTGGTAGATCTTGTCGCGAGCAGCTCCATCCACAAAAGTCATCTTCCAAGGAACAGGTCCCGAGTTGAAGCTCAAAAAAAAAAAAGAGGTTTCATTGCCTTTTCCCTTCCTTGATAACGAGAGGCATAAGTGATTGCCCCGGTAACGAGCGGATAGGAACTTACAGTTGAGCGTGACATAATCACAGAAAGTAAGAAAAAACGGCACACGGGCGCCGCACCCTTACACCGCGAGAAAAAAACCCAAAGATAATAGAAAACATCGGACCAGGCTATGCAGACATACAGTAGACGCTTCAATAAAATAAGGTAAATATTCTGCTGCAGCCAAACCAGCCTCACCGCTCACATCATTGAAAAAGCTCACCAAAACGAACCTAAGTAGCTTAAAGTAAGGATAGTGCGCAGGATGTAGTGAGAATATATACTAAAAAAATGACTTTTCTGTAGGTGAAAAGATGACGCACTTCTCCACCGCACAATAAATTCCCTTTCCAAACTCGTCGGACGACACTCCTTTCGTACACAGTGCACTCATCTTTTTTTTAAGTGACCGGGACCACACACAAATGATCACATTCCCTGATAAGAAAGACAGTGGGTAGTTGAATACTCTCATTAAGCGTCTGTGGGGAGGGGAGGGGGAAGCAGATCATCGTTAGGGGTGAAACTGTGAGGTGATCCTGTGCTGCACTATCCGAACGAGATGAATCCCCCACATGAGTTTCCATGTACACAGGCTAACCCAATAGGCACGTGAGGCCCACCAAGTCACTGCCACCGAGAAGGGTGATGGGTGAAAGGATCTGCTGTACATTCAGCAACCCACCTCTGCAAGCCCAGTCTTCTCTGGTGACGCAACATCTTAATTCACGCCAGGATAACCACATTTGTTTTTCTAAGCAGAGACCCCCCCCCCCCCCCCCCCCACACACACAGGCCACGTCCTTCAGGTGCGATACGCATCAGAAAGTTGATTATATACAATTCCGATACCTGCACACAGTTGGAAACGCGGGTACCTTTTACTGAGTGACTTGGCATCCCCCTGTAAAACAATGGGGGGGGGGGGAAGATCACGTGAGCAACCCTGAGAAAAACTGCATTTTTGAACGAAATGCGCTAGGTTGTCGCTGGGCAGACAGCAAAAGTTTTACTGTGTCGTGGTGTATTTCTCAACAAACCGCACTGGAGAGGGTCACTCTGTGTACTCAGACCGTTCTTTACACAAAAAGGGTCCAGCACCATTCGGGCAGGTAGAACCACACCAGGGAACATCAACCTACCTTCAAATCGTGTGCCATGTAGTCGTCGACAAGAGTGAAACCACTTAGCCCCTGCGGACACCAAGTTGTGCTGTATGAAGAGACGGTTGTTCCGTGTTCCTGTCGTACCCATACGCTTGCACAGCGGTGCGACTCGAGCCGCCTCACTTCCCTTTCATACCTCACCATTTGCTTTGGGAGCACCATATTAAGTCACAGAACGCTGGCCACCATTTGAATTTTCCTGCCCTGCTAAGAAAAAAAAGCGAACAACAACCTTACTGTATACATCCTCATTCTCACACTTCCCTGCTTTTATTCTTGACCGATCCTCAACGATATCTACATGCTATTTTGCGACAGAAAGAACTCTGCAACACCAGTGATAAAAAAAAAGAGTTTTGTAGTGGGAACCCAGTAGAAAGGTTACAAACATGCCTCCAAAGCGGAAGCTTCCACGGCGCGGTAGAGCTCTCGACGGAGAGCTCAACCTGGAAGCCGTGTCCGAAGAACGAATTGACGCCGTCACAGCAGCACCGCTTGACCCTGTCAAGTTCATCGAACTTCTTAGCCCAGATAAAACACTGCGACTCTTTTACAACACGAGCACCCTGATTCGTGTAGCTGTCGATAATGGCGGCTTTATGCAGCCACCGCACTTCCGAGAACCCATGTCAGACGAACTCCGCAAAAAAATTGAAGTTCTAGAGGGCAAAAAGTTTCACTTTGAGTCGAGTAACACCACCATTGGAAGCGATGATGCAAGTGGTGGCGGCGCTATTGCGATACAGCATCGCCATGTCTACTTCGACCAGATTATGGATGAGTTTTACTTACTTAGTCCCGTGGAGGTTTATGTATGTCCTGTTTGTTACGAGCACTACTTAAAGACTCGTTTTTTGCCCATTCAGATGGAGCAAGAGCGTCCTGTGAAGCACCTGAAAAGCGGTCGTCCTGTCATTGACCCCTTGGACCTCCTATCGCATATGCTCGGCGAGGCCCCCGGCGATTGTGATGCAGCTAGTGATGAGTCAAGTGCGTCTCACTCAGCCTGGGACAACGTGCTTATTCATCTCGTCTTCCGCAGGGCTACACAATGGAAGTCGCACATGGAAGCTCATCATGGGGTAAACGGCGTGAGCGCTGGAGACTATCGCCTACGCGATGTGCTTTGCACATACTACAATGATTACAATCAATACAATGATGAAAAGCACGAGAATGAGATGAGACACTACGGTGACGCAAAAAAGAAAACCACACTAACGCTACAGCGCTACTGGCACATAAATGCCAGCTACAATCGACTGCGTTACAACAGAGTGGTTGCCGCGACAGAGCTAGCAGAGCGCCACCCGGAGGCAGTGACAGTGAGCGCGTTTCCAGGCGAGCCTATAGCCCACCACTTCAACCCAGAGAACGAAGATGAAGATGATTTCATTGACGACGACACCGACGCGGACGACTATGTTCCTCGGTTTTCACCTCAGAGCGAAGATTCTAATGAAAGGGAAAGTGACTTCGATGAGTCGGAAGAGGAACCGCATCAGCAATCTAGGAAGCGCAATCGTGAGCGCTCAGTTGAAGTTGAGTCCGGTTCACCTCAGTTGGAGTCTTCGGACACTACACAATCTTCCAGCTGTTCCGATTACGATGCCCAAGTGCAGAGGCAGCGAGCACTGTTCAAGCGAGGACTGCTCTCTGAACGAGATTGCTACTTATCGCGACTCTCTGCAGAGGACCGGCGTTTTTTTGAGAGAGGCCAACGCATAAATGCGCTGTCAAACCACCTATATGATCCTCGCATGCATCTCAAAAGCATACAAACCTCCACGTTGGATGACGATACCGACTGGGAGAACATTGGCGAGGAGCTTCCCAGTAAGACACTTATCAAGTTGAAAAAAGAAGTTTCCCCTGCTGTACCACCGCTAGTCGCAGATATTGTGCCTGCCAAGACAACACTGCTCCTTGACGAGGATGTGGTGTCTCCAACCGGCGTTGGCCACGCCCCTCCCTTGCCCTGTACAAGGTCGTCTCGACTGTTATTGGATGAAGACGAGTAGTGACCCAGAGCGTCATTTCCTGCCCCAAAGCACAGGGGTAGCAGTGTTCGCACCCTTTGAACTTCTGCCCATCTCCATGACCCAACTTTACCCCAGAGTGGGTATCGTGGTGTGTTACTCCTTGGCGCTCTGAAGAGGGCTCTTGCTCATTTGGCTCCAGAAGTGTGGCTTCATCGTCGATTTCGAGAGATTTCTCCAACTTCGATCGAAGCGTTTCGCTTGTCTCCTGCTTGTGAAAGTAATGTGCTGCTTTTTGTTATTTACTGTCTAATATATAGGCTTCGAAGAAAGCGACGTCCTTGTCTTTGTGTAAGCCCGCTCTTTTTTTCCAAGGAAAAAAATGCGTGTGCAAGGTATACGCGTAATTCTGTCTAGTTCCGTTCCTCCTCATTACCAGGAAATAGAGATGTTTTTTCTAAGGCTTTCTACTTGTGCCAATATTGTTTGACCAAATTCCAGTTGGGCCAAGTCCCCATCCCTGGAGAACGCGGCTATTTTTTTTTGTGTTCCCTCAATTCCTGTCGTTGGCGACTCTTTTTTTTTTTACCCCGTATCACTGCTCAGCTTCTTCTCTGTTGCAACAGTCCTACATTGCTCGCATCTTCCCGCTACCGCCTTTTCGCTTCTTTTCTCATTCTCTCTACTTCCGCTTATGAGACAAATGAAGCCTTCCTCTTTACACCACACCTGTCACAGGTCCATCACCTGCCGAAAGACTGCCGTACTTACGGGCTACAGAAATGCTGACTCGCTCTCTCTAAAATGCGTCCAAGGCCCTTCCATCCAGAGTAGGTTACCTCCAAGTCGATTCCTTGTGGCCAGTCACCCTATAGTGTTTCTCTCAGGGGGTGCCATCGCCTCCCCCGATCAAGAAGTTGGGAGAGCCGGGTGAGATCCGTTCGACACACGCACACACGGTGCCCATCGTGCAAATAGTGCAGACGCCTTCATTGTCACAGGCTACACACACACACACACACCGCCATCCACGGTCTGGCTGCCGACACCCGTACCGAGAAATCACTCTGACCACCTCACGTTGCAGGAGCTCGGAACCCTTTCACACCAGAAAGCGGTTCAGCACTGACAGAGCTATAGGGGGCTGGTTGGCCTCAACACAAAGCAAGTAGTACGCTCTTGATACCCCCCACATTGAGGTCTCTCTCCCGCTCTTCACAGCTTTCTTTTCTCTGAAAAGAGGGTAGTGCGAGGGCGCCACTGTCCAGCTCTAACGCCAAGGGAACTGAGCTCACAACTGGTCGTCTACGCGTTTTGATTCACTGGTAACTCTCTGTGGATGCCCACTCTTCCTGCTAGCGGACAAGGATCTTTCTTTTTTGAGCCTGTCTTCGGAGACGGGTCATCATATACCTCATGTTCTCAAGTATCACGAGCATACCCCCCCTACCAGTGTGGATTCACCAAAGCCGCGCAAGAGCCATGTTTTCCAAAAGGCTGGCATCACATTTTTAGGCACAGGCAAAATAAAGCTTTTAAAGACGCTTGCGGTGATTCCATCTGAGTGTAACATTCCATCTGTCCATGTTTCATCTATAAGCGCTCTGCGATGAGCAGTGACACCGAATAGGAGAAGGGATACCCGCGCGAAGGCTAAGCACCGTGTAAGCCATCAGCTGTGTCATTGAGACACACTGAATTACTCTGACGGGTGGTGATTGAGCTGGCTAAACAAGGGTGGTGAGTGCATATAAGCATGCACCGAACACTGTTGTCATCACGGGAGCTGTGCCACGTTGCACCATGTCCACTCGTTGCAAACGCATCTGTTGCTGTGTACAGATGGGTGGTCGTGCTATTTGTTCTGGTGTTGCGCCTTTGGCGCCCGCCGCCGCGCTTCAAATACTACCGCTCCCCATCTTGTCGCTCGAGAGCGTTCAATGAGTTGGACGTCTCTTTGGGGCTCTAGGATATTCCTTCGTAAAGGTAACCCGTGGCTACCCTAAGCGTCGAACCGCCTCCCATGGTGTTGAGGAATGCTTCCTGTAGCTCTGTCGCGCTTTGAGGAGTATGTTATGCAGGTCAAAGCACCTCATTACGTGGTGAGGCGCTCGCGCTATAATCTTCTTTGTGCATCGTAACGATTTGACTACACAGGCGTCCCCTCTGTTTTTACACGACGCCAATAGCTGCTGCTTATAGCTTTCTTCACTTTGCGCCCGATTAGTGAACATCATTATCACCACTCGCTGGGGCTTTGATGAGAGGAACACCATGTCGCAAAACCATCTCCCCGGTGACCAGCTACTACGGATCGAATCTATATGGAGGCAAAAGTAGTACTGATGCCAGGCTTACAAATGAGCTAATCAAAGTTCATTTTCCCCATGTAAGAGTGGCTCAGAACTCTCCCTCTGCGAAGCCAACGGATGGAGCTGGTAACACGTTGCATGTAGGTGTTCCGTGAAACTTCGTGGGACTTCTGTATTGTTCCTTTAGAAGCGCATCCTATTATATTCTCAGGGCGATGCCGAAATACGCATCTGAAGCGTTGCATCTCATTACGGAACTCTCTCCACATCAAATACCACAGCCCACATCACGTGTCTCATTGAAACGGTGCCACTCATTTTCTTTTTTTACTTGAGTATTGAAATTACATATGTGGTTTATGTCGTTAGGCAAATCTTATGTATCGCTCCTGACTTTTTCCCGCGGGCCTCGTGGTAGGTTTGCCCTTTGTTCATCTGCCCGATGGCACAGCTGCTTCTGTATGCTCCACTTCCTCCCCCACCTTTGGGTGCTCTACCCTACAGTAGTGCCCTCCAAAAAAAAAAGAGTTGCATTCTCCCCTGGCTTAAACTAGAACTCGCCCAGTCCTTTCTGTCATTACCGAGGGTACCAAGGCATCTCGACCAACTGTGGCAACAACTAGCAACTACGGAAGGCGACAGGTCTGAGAAAGGGGTTGAGTTACACATGCTTTGAATAGCGCTTTATGGTTGCGACGCTCGTGCCAATTGGATGCATCTATGCAAAGGTGGCCTCTAATCCACATGATTTGTTCTCTCGTAGCCATCTACAGATATGAATCTCCCGTTGTCATACCAGAACTACTGGAGGTCCAACCCCTGGAATTGGGCATTCTGTGTGGTGTCTTGACAAGTGTACTTCTTCCTCTATACCTAGTGAGGTGTTCTTGCCCTCTGTGCTGGGGGTGTGCATCACCAGCTGTGATCTCAAAGGTGTGCGAGAGCACCTGCAAAAACGCTCGTGCAACCGGGGGGGGGGGAGGGGAGGGGGGGGACGTGTCCATGACTTTTGGTAAGAAGACCACCATAGAGCTGCGCTTTGTTCTCGATGAGGTTCATCGGCATCACTCTTTGCTGGCTTGTGAAGGTGCCTCTTGACAATGCGTTTGGCGGTTACAAGGGGACAGCGCTGTCTTTCCGTCCACTGATAACCCCTCGCAATGGGTTAGGGTTGGGCGGTGGTATTTGTTTCTTCTGCAACGTTTGACTGCGGTGTTAGGGTTGCAAGGGTGTCAGGGTTATATTGGCGAGGTCCATGACTGAGGCGATCGAATGGTACATGGCTTTCTAGAGGTTTCTTCGATGTGAGTGCTCGACCTATGGTAGAACAAGTGTGTGTGTGGCATCCTTCTATGGTATCCTAATCGTTTTCTCTCGCTCCCTACTTCTCTCTCCTTGAATGAATTTGCATGAAGTAATTACGTTAAGTGGGATCTTTTCGGTTTCTTGGGCGAAGAACATTTGAGCACTCTCTCTCCCTTCACACCCCTGACAGTAACGCTGCAAAGGACTCACAACAAGGCTTGACGGTCGGAAAAGTGCGCCCATTACTACCGTCGAAGTTTACGATTCACCACGCACCACCTCAACAATGGAACTAATGGAAGGATACACACCGGAAGAGTTGGAGAAGCGGTTGAAAGTCTACCTCACCAACGATGCAACTCGAGAAACAGCTACGATGGTAATGAAAATGTACGTTAACGGGGCTATAAATGACGGTCAATTCGGAGCTTTGTGCATGACCATGGAGGACACGGTGACGAAGAGCCTGGAGCAGAGGGCCGCGTCGACCAGGTCAAACGGTGGCACGGCGACCTCGAAGGAACGCACGTTTAACGTTTGGCTGGAATTCCTGAAAGCACGAGCTCTCTTTGAGGATAAGGAGATGCGGAAATTCTTGGCTGTGACAGAGAAAAACAAAAGATTCATGCTGCGACTACGCGGCGCGGCGAACCCGCTGGAGGGGCTACAGGCCAGGTTCGAATCGGCAATCGAAGCGAGGACCATGACGCCAGTCATGGCGGCATCTGCGGTAATCCTACTCGGTCTGACGGGGCCAGAGTTAAAGGAAATGAGCGGAGCTGAGCGGATCGCTTTATGGTTCGATATGTTCGTGAATGAGCCTGCCTCATCGCGCCTATATCGCTACAACGTGCAGGTCGTCAATGCTCTGCCACACAGATGGGATCGGCACAATTGGTGTGATGTCCTCTCGAAGGTGGACACCCCTTTACTTCCGGAGACGGCGCGATTGGCGCATTTCAACCGGATCACACTTGAGGAGGCGCAGGCAGAGAGCGAACCACAGCAAACAGGCATGGAGGGCGGTGGCGTCCGGGAGAAAGAGTCACACAAACGTTTCCGCCGCGCAAAGGATAACAAGCGCGACTTGCTGGAGGGTGGAGCCCAGTACGCGCCAAGTTTGGGCACGGTCGGGTCAACAATTAGAGCGTCGGTCTTGAGTAGCTGGAAAGAGTTAGCCACTGCGCTGCACGCAAAGTTGGACACTCTCAACGCCAACAACCGTGAGATTGCTTCTCGGATATTGAACGAACGCCCGCGCACGCAAACGCGCCAAACAAATTACAAGAGTTACCAGGGACGAAATAACGCAAATGGTAGCAGGCGAAACGGTTACGGCAACGGAAACGCAGGAGGCAGAGGCCATGCATACCGCGGAGGCGAACCGCAGGAAAATCCAAAAAAATTGATGCGCGGCGGAACGGCAGCCGTCGTTTTGAAGGAGGGATCCACACACACATCAAAAAATATGTCGAATATTGCCCGCGAATTCGGCAAGGAGGTGTGGGGCGGCGACATGCTCGAAGGCAAAACATCAAACATGGAACTCGACGCAATTTACGAGCAGTACCTCCCACCAAAATGCATCGTTCCGTCGGATACAATGGTGTACTTGGACCGTGATAAAACACAACAACTCACGAAGATGGTGCGCGAGCACGGCTTTGTTTATTTTCCAATCTTTATGAAGCATTGGATAGCGGGCATTTTGGAGCAAGACGACGAGGATGCAACAGGCATTCAGTTATCCATTTACGATTCCGCACCATCCCCGATTTTGGAGCAACAACTCAATGAGAACCTCAAAAAGGTTTGGCCGGCTTTGCGTTTGGTGAAACAATTTTCGCCACGTCAGGAACGCTATAGCAATGATTGTGGGTTGTTCATGTCCGCGGCATTTTTCAGTAATTATTTACAATTAACGGTCGAGCATCGCCGCGACTTGCCACGGTGTTTGCGACGACTATTTTTTGCGGCGTCGCAGTATCACCCGCCTCGTGATTATTTCCTCACGAAAATGAGAAAGGTGCTCACGAACCACCCGGTGTCTAGGAAAGATTTCTTTTACGATGAAATCGCGAAGATGCCATGAAGGCATAAAGAAATCGATGGTGCGGGCAAGTCATCCAGATCAAACGACGCTCTCCACGGAGGCGGTGGTTTAAAGCAGTCGAAAAAGTCTCCGCCGAA
This sequence comes from Porcisia hertigi, assembly GCF_017918235.1. Classification (NCBI taxonomy): domain Eukaryota; phylum Euglenozoa; class Kinetoplastea; order Trypanosomatida; family Trypanosomatidae; genus Porcisia; species Porcisia hertigi. The sequence goes on from NC_090574.1 coordinate 648,663, forward strand.
TCGGAAACGACAAACGACACGCACCACACGAGCGGTCCAGAGCATTCCTAAACCATCTTCGAGACAGAAGAAAAAGGAAACCAGGATGCAGAGAAACGTGGACCGAGCTGCGCGAACGAGGCGCGCACCACAGGAGAGAAAATCGACATCTCAGGTGACGTCCCGAAAACGTCCGGACAGGTCCTCGATGGATGCTCCGCTTCCAAGGCGCAAGGCTGCAAAGAAACGTGGTAGACAAACGTCCTTGGATCCAGTTCAGGTGACAGAAAACACATCACATTCCCCACTGGTAAGCGACCCCTCATCCGATGATGAGGACATGCTGCTGGTTGATGCGATCGCGCGCGCCGACGCACGGGCTGCAGCACTACAAGGCAATGTACCCGTCAATAAAACAACCAGCGTATCAGCACGAGTCGTGGCTCACGAGCCTGAGAGCGCATCGGCGAAAACTCCCGAAAAAACATCAGAAAATGAGCAGAGGATTGTCCCAGAGAACATCCCAGGGAGTATGCCAGCGAACGCGACCGTGAGTGTAGCTGAAACCGTGCCGGCGAATCCATCACCACCACCTCCACAAGGGAAATGCATCTCTGAGTGGATAGAAGAAACATTCGCAGAGGCAAACAAACACGCCAGGAGGGTATACGAATTCGTTTTGGATCACCTATGGGCTGCGACGGCTCTGGCGAGAGCCGGTGATGGTGTCGCGCGCGGTATGAGCGACACAGCCGTTGGACAGCAGCGTGTGCGACACAAACTGACGCCGCTGCAACCCTATAATGTTCAAGAGATGCTGAAACTTCTCCACAAGAAGATCCACATCGTGGATCCATCACCGACTGATCCGAATGAGGTGATTTTCCGTGAAGAGAGCGGAGCCGATGAGGTGTCGATGGACCCTCCGATCGACGAATTGTATCTCGTTCGAGGGCCCTCGATGTCGGCGTTATCTGGCCAGTTAGAAAATTATAAATTTCTCCTCGGAGCGAGACTCCGTGAGGCACCGGAAGACATGAACGGTGTGCGATACCCGAGCTATTACGTCCTCACTAAAGCGGCGTCGGAAGCGACAGTGGGTGTGTACATTCCCGCCGGGATGACACATTACCCGACCTCAAAGCCACAGCGTGCGTCACGCCACGCGTCCCGATACGTGCCTCGTCCAAGGGGTGCGACGCCGGAGACACATCAAGGTCGTTCGGGTGATCCAGCACCACGTCTGACCAGACGGAAAGGATGGCCAGGCGATGGAGTGAACGTCGATCCGGGCAGCAACGAGGAAGGCGATGAAGGCGAGACATCCAGGATTCCTGGCAACAGGAAAGGTGATGGATACGCCGATGTCGACGCGAACATATCGGAGGAGGCGAAACGAGCACTCGAGGATATCCGTTCAAACCCTTTAAACATGCAGGGCAGGCCTCTTTCGCAAGCAGAGGAAGCAGAGGCCTGCCCGAGAAACTGGTTCCTCTTCAGCGCGAAACCGCCACACGTCTCACAGCTGGCATGGAGTCTTGTGAGGCCGGACACGCGCGCACACCATCCACGATGGCTGACGCGCATAAAATGCATGAATTCAGAGCAGATGCTCATGCGTCTTCCGTCGGCGTGTATCGACCTGATCCTGTCGACCGCTCGGGCACGCAAATGGAAGTGGGCAACGACAGCGAAGGCGTTTGCGGGAGTAGCGGGTGCGCTGCGCGACCTGCCGCTCTATTCCACCCAGTCGCGAGGCATTCGCCTCCAGGACGACCCGGAATGGCGAAGCGCTTTTGGCACGGCGCAGCGCTTCATGAAGGAGTCGGTGCCAGACGCGCCTCCTTTCGTATCGCGTATGCAGGTCGAGTTAATCCTCGACCGACTTCGCCTAGGCCATCCTCGGGCTACACTTTTCTTGGCGATGATGTGGGGATTCGCCGCGCGAGCGTGCGACATATCCACGCTGCGGGTGAAGGACGTGACGGTGTTTCCGACACCCGCGGCGGAGCCGGACCACCGAGGCAGGAGAAGAGCGACCACCATTGCAGAGGAGGAGCCGTGCGTGCGAATCACCCTGACGATACGCAAAGGAAAAGGTGCCAAGACGAGGGGTCCATACCCCCTGTGCCGTCGATGCTGACCAGAGACCTTGCCGCTACGCTGCAAGAACTGATGGCAAAACGGAAACCATCAGAGGAGTTGTTCGCGCCTCACTCGGAGGAGCTGAGGGCGCGGATCGCACACGAGGTGCGGACAGAGATGCGAGGCGCACAGCTGCCCTCGATTCAAAAAGGCGCACTCCGCTGCATGGCGGAAGCGGGTGTCCCGCTGAAGGACTTGATGACGATATCAGGCCACGCCAAGCAAGCCACGCTGCTGCGCTACCTTGGGTATGGCCAGCAGCCTACGGTGGAGGCCGAGACCGCAAGGGAAAACGCAGGAAGAGCGTTATTCCAGACCCGCTAGAAGCGGCGACTTCGGTGTTTCGTTTCCGCTCCCAGGAATCGTCGTGTGCGAACCTCGCGATTGCACCGCAAGAGGTGTCGGACATGGTGTGGGTCGCATGTCCGGGTTCGTCCGAGTGATGGCGGAAAGGCCGGCGCTGGTAAAGCACTGGCCGCTGCACTTGAAACAAAACACGCCGCTGGACATGGAGGCGGTGCTGATGATGCCGACAAAACGCGCTTCCACAAAGCGTTTTCTTCGCCGGATCCAGTGCTTCCTGGATCCCTGCTTCTATGACGGATTGCGGACCTCGCGGACCATCAAAAAATGCGCCCTTACAGCGGACGAGATCCGCCAGGCAGTCGACATGGGAAAATTCGAGCCGTGTCCTGCCAACGAATTGGGGGTACCCAGGCGCAACTGCCTGAGGGAGTGCATGGCGTGAACGTGTTCACGGTGCCCGAGTTGAAGGGCAGACGGCGCCTCATCACGGAGCCGCTGCTGAATCGGGTGATCCCGACACATCACGTGCCACGCGTCCACTACGACACCCGCCTCGGAAGGCGGCAGCGGTTGCGATACGCCCGCTACATGATGCAGATCGATTTCGAAGCTTATTACGACGCTATCCCGATCGCGGCGACACTCCGCAACAAGTTCGTTTTTCGAGCACGACATGACGGGCGATACTACCGTCTGCGGACGCTCCCGACCGGTGCGCGGTGGAGCGTTGCAGTGGGTCAGGCCGTGACCTGGACGATCGTCGACATCGACACGCCAGTCACCATCACCACCCTCGTCGACAACATTCTGATCGCAGCGAAGGAGGGTCAGGAACGTGAGTTCCTGATGGCGGTGCGCGCGGTCGTGGTGCGCATCAAGGCGGCAAACCTCATGACATCACCAAACCGTGACGAGTTGGAGGTGATGTCCGACGAGGCGATCTTGCAGATGGCAAGTGCCAATACGGTGTTTCTCGGTGAGGAATACATGTGGAACGGACATGAGCGTCTGATTCGGAACTCGGTCAAGACGGTGGCGAAGATGCAGATTGCGCTGCGGAAAACTTCCCACACGATCCGCAGTTTGGCGTCGCTGATCTCGCTGATATTTTTCGCACTCCACACCACCCAGGTGAACCCGGCTCGCGCCTTCAAGCTGTTGAGAACCTACCGCGGCATATTCCGTCTGACGTTTCGGGGTTTTGACTGGGACGACCCAGTGCCATAGATTGACTCGGCGGTTTCGCGCACACTCCAGGAGATTGGCGGAGCACTTGTGCACAACCAGTGGTGGAAAATATCGAATGAGCGTCACCCGTCCTATGACGAGGCGGCCTACGACGCGGTGTGTTTCACCGACGCGTCGCTGGAAGGCTGGGGTGCGGTCCTTCACCTGCGCGAGGCCGGCGCCACGGAAATGTGGACGTATCGACAACGTTGGGCCGAGGACCTGGAGCAGCAGCTCTGCGGTGAGGATGGCGAGGCGACCCGCGTGCTGGAGAAACTGCGAAAGTACCAGCAACAATGACATAGGAATCCGGACGGCAAACTAGGAGATCCGGACCTCGAGACGGACCGGTTCCAGGCGGGGTACTCGGCACATGCGGAACCTCGCGCCGCGCAACTGATGCTGCGATACATTGTGGAACACCATCGCGTTCCAGATGGTGCACGCATCGCGCTGGCAACGGATCACCGGGCGATTGTGATTGCACAAAAGCACCTGAACGGTTTCGGTGGCATCGGCAGAGGCTATGCACTGAACAAACTTTTCGAGTACACCTATGACCTCTGGTATGACAGAGGCATCGACGTAGTGTTTTTCTACGTCGAGGGTGCGCGGAATCCGGCTGACGCCTACTCGCGCCACTTTGGGGTTGACGCGACGGGGTCGCTGGAGGTGGAGCGTGTAGCTCCCATCGGTGTGCCGTTTCTCCGTCAAACGTGGTGCCCGCTATTCGAAGAGCGGCTCCGCGAGGAGGGCGGAGAAGTGTGACGATCAACCCCGCACACACACACACGCACACCATGAGATGAAGAACTTCGAAGGAAGAAAAGATGCAAGAGTGGTTCCTGGCTAACCGCGCGCTATGGGGGGCTTCCCCGGTACCGGTGCCAAGCCACAAGAAAAAACACACAACAGAGATGTAGACGACGTGACGTGTCCCACACGCGACTGGATACAAAGGGTGGACGAACGGAACCCCAGTTACGCGGCCACGCGGCTGTAGTCGCGTGCCTGCCTTGCCGCTTCCCATCGGGGTCGCGAAGAATCATGCCATGACCTGCCCCACCTCAGGCCACGCCTCCCTCACTTCCCCTCGGCCTCTTTCTTTCGCGACACATCTCACACAGGTCGGTAGCATTTCATTGGCGAAGTCTTTTCGACGGAGGCAATCGAATGGTACATGATTTTCTGGATGGATTGAAAGTTCTGCACGGGAGGAGGGGTCCGAGCGAGGGGGTCGGATACCATGTGGTCGGCCGGCGTTCCGAGTGAGTGACGCACATTCACTGCTATGCAGTGTGTGGTGCGGGGGATTTCTGATGAATACATGTCCGGGTTTCGTCCGAGATGTCTGGTCCGAATGTATTTTGGTACCCCGGACCCGGGTGTACCCGGGACGGTTTGGTCCAGTGCACCTTGTGTGCCGATATGCTCTTGAAGTGGTTTTCTACAAATGTGATGTCACATGCGTGTGTGTTTGTTATCTCTTTACCGAATGATTATTCGTTCTCTCGCCTTCCACTTCTGTCTCTTCTGGAATTGGATACAAATCCAGTAAGTAATCTTAGTGGGTTTAATGCGGTCTCTGACGCAAAAACGTTCGAACGACCGCGCGAACTGGAGGATCGAGTATATCTTTCCACCCGGAAGCGACTTTGTCGTCACCGATTTTTCGCTTGGCTGGGTAACGTAGGAGACGCGTGAAGGCTGTTGCCTGTATGATGGAGTCTCGGTTGCGACCCAGACACCACCATTAGGAACCGGGAGCACAACGATAACGACAGTGCGCGCATAAAGCCACGACTATGCTGTTAACCTTCTATTGTCACCTTTTCCTGCACCGATCATCGATCGCGACCCGCGCCCGAAGTTACCACAAGTGTGGATCCACGTCGAAGCGGGCACGACACACGCACGCCCGCTTGGACGCTTACGACAACTTGACTACGCACCTACGCAACCGGTTGTCGAAGTTGCAAACCCTTTCAAAGAATACCGAACCCGTCGAATTCCAAGATACATTAGTGAAATCCCGTCTGACACAAGCGGCTGGATGCTACGACCCAAACTAGTCGGTTTGCGAACACCTGAAGATTCGCTTGAAAACACACTACTCCGCTTGCATTGCGAAGGCTCAGGCCCTGAGTACCCTCCTGGCTGCTCCGACCAAACTAAGATATGGCATTTCGCCACATGGCATGGAGTGAAGGTGGTACTCAGCGACCACGTCCGCGATTCCGGCCGAATATATTATCCTGATGGTCTTAGCGGTTATGCTCCGACACACCACTTCGGGTGCGCGGTATACTTACACCGAACCGGACCTGACCGTTATTGCGCCGAGCACTCGACGCGCTACGCTGAGGGTCGAAATCAGGTTGAAATATACGATCGATTACAATCGACACTAATCGATGAACCGCATGACGCTGAAGACCTAACGGCAGGGATCTTCGATACGACGTCAAAATTAGAAAACAATCGAACCGAAGCAGCCGAAAGGGTCCTTTTCTGGGAAGAAGGAAAATACGTAAAGCCGACCATGTTCGACGATTCGCGCCCGGCTATCGAAAGGCGAAGAGTCTCTTCGGTCGAAGTACAGTCAGCGATGAAAAGCGGATCATCAACCCGGTCGCATCTTGGAAGCTGGCCTGAGGTTAAAGTCAAAAGCGCAATTCGCCGGTGGGCCGATGAAATCATACGAAGTGTAACGAACCCAAGGCGAGACGCAAATCTATTGCGCACGACATTAAGCGGCCGTTGCCGGAAGTACATCAAACAACATGGCATTAAACCTTGGCACTTCATAGCAACAGACCGCGAAAACGAAATTTTAACCCGGGTGGGAATCGAAACGGGAGTCTGGACCGCTGCCGACTTGAAACTTTCAGGCCTGTACGCAGCAAACTATGACTTCCGTTCCCATGAATTACAAAACATCGTATGGGTGAGATCACAATTATATCCTCAGCCTTTCGATCCAACTGAAGGCAGGATTGACATCCATGGTCAATATATTTTCAAATGCCACAAAGGTGTCAGTTACCAAGCGTACTGCCGAGGAGTCACAGGCGCACAATCTCGCCACCACTACAATAATGACGTACGCCACGTTTGCAACACCGGACATTTTTGGGGAAACACCATCCCGACTAGGTGGATGCCGTTGTGTGACATACCGAAATTCGAAAAAGTACTTGAGGTTTCAGAAGGCGGACTATATAATTGGTTTCGCGACCGAGGGGTAACCGTCCACAAACTCGAAGAAGGTAGCGAAACTATAATACCTGGAAGCCGCTATATCATCGAATTGACTTCGATGATAGGAAACGAAATCTGGATTTACGAGCACTCAAACGAAATTCAGGTGGGACTTTTCGAAAACGCAACCGAAGGCACAGGTATTTTTACTGGCGAATCAAGTGAATTCACGCAGGTGCCACCAAGGTGGACTTACAGCGAATACGTGGAGTTCTTCTTGGAGGCTGACTTCTCCCGAATAAATTGTTCGGTAGAGCTTTTCTCTGAAGAATGGCGGAAAGGTGCATGTCAAGCCGTAATTGCATACTTATACACAATACAATTCGCTCGACCGCTTGATTGGATGAACGCTTTCATTACAAAGTGTGCCGTACTATGGGATAAAGATTTTCGACCAGAAACTGAACAGACGATAATCGAAGAACATGCCCGTGAGGATCGCCGAGCACTTCAAACCGCGGGCTTATCGATCATCGGGGGAATAGCGGCGAGCTTATTATTCCCACCCGCTATCGTTCCTGCGATGTTCGCAGGTGCGGCTTCAGGTATAGTACTAGCAAACGACACCTATACGACGACTCGTGCAATTCGAGTCAAACACAAATGTTCGATTGTGTTCAAGGCCTACTCAGCCTTCATCAACATCGGAGGAAAGCTTCATGAAGAAATGATATGGTCCCCAATGTTGATAGGTCCGTCCCTATACAAAGGGCTCGACCTAAGAGTCGAACCGGGCTCAGGCACGCAACGCCTGACGGACAAGCGAGCGTGGGGCTCGTGATGACCGCCCACTGGGTTTTCCCCTCCAAGAAGGCTCGTTACCCTTGGAGTATACGCGCCAAAGCACCGTACACCGGATAAAACAAAAAGAGAACGGAGCCGATGAGGTGTCGCCAGACCCTCCGATCGACGAATTGTATCTCGTTCGAGGGCCCTCGATGTCGGCGTTGTCTGGCCAGTTACGAAATTATAAATTTCTTCTCGGAGCGAGACTCCGCGAGGCACCGGAAGACATGAACGGTGTGCGATACCCGAGCTATTACGTCCTCACTAAAGCGGCGTCGGAAGCGACAGTGGGTGTGTACATTCCCGCCGGGATGACACATTACCCGACCTCAAAGCCACAGCGTGCGTCACGCCACGCGTCCCGATACGTGCCTCGTCCAAGGGGTGCGACGCCGGAGACACATCAAGGTCGTTCGGGTGATCCAGCACCACGTCTGACCAGACGGAAAAGATGGCCAGGTGATGGAGTGAACGTCGATCCGGACAACGACGATGAAGGCGATGAAGGCGAGACATCCAGGATTCCTGGCAACAGAAAAGGTGATGGATACGCCGATGTCGACGCGAACATATCGGAGGAGGCGAAACGAGCACTCGAGGATATCCGTTCAAACCCTTTAAACATGCAGGGCAGGCCTCTTTCGCAAGCAGAGGAAGCAGAGGCCTGCCCGAGAAACTGGTTCCTCTTCAGCGCGAAACCGCCACACGTCTCACAGCTGGCATGGAGTCTTGTGAGGCCGGACACGCGCGCACACCATCTACGATGGCTGACGCGCATAAAATGCATGAATTCAGAGCAGATGCTCATGCGTCTTCCGTCGGCGTGTATCGACCTGATCCTGTCGACCGCTCGGGCACGCAAATGGAAGTGGGCAACGACAGCGAAGGCGTTTGCGGGAGTAGCGGGTGCGCTGCGCGACCTGCCGCTCTATTCCACCCAATCGCGAGGCATTCGCCTCCAGGACGACCCGGAATGGCGAAGCGCTTTTGGCACGGCGCAGCGCTTCATGAAGGAGTCGGTGCCAGACGCGCCTCCTTTCGTATCGCGTATGCAGGTCGAGAAAATCCTCGACCGACTTCGCCTAGGCCATCCTCGGGCAGCACTTTTCTTGGCGATGATGTGGGGATTCGCCGCGCGAGCGTGCGACATATCCACGCTGCGGGTGAAGGACGTGACGGTGTTTCCGACACCCGCGGCGGAGCCGGACCACCGACGGCAGGAGAAGAGCGACCACCATCGCAGAGGAGGAGCCGTGCGTGCGAATCACCCTGACGATACGCAAAGGGAAAGGCGCCAAGACGAGGGGTCCATACCCTGTGCCGTCGATGCTGACCAGAGACCTTGCCGCTACGCTGCAAGAGATGATGATAAAACGGAAACCATCAGAGGAGTTGTTCGCGCCTCACTCGGAGGAGCTGAGGTCGCGGATCGCACACGAGGTGCGGACAGAGATGCGAGGCGCACAGCTGCCCTCGATTCGAAAAGGCGCACTCCGCTGCATGGCGGAAGCGGGTGTCCCGCTGAAGGACTTGATGACGATATCAGGCCACGCCAAACAAGCCACGCTGCTGCGCTACCTTGGGTATGGCCAGCAGCCTACGGTGGAGGCCGAGACCGCAAGGGAAAACGCAGGAAGAGCGTTATTCCAGACCCGCTAGAAGCGGCGACTTCGGTGTTTCGTTTCCGCTCCCAGGAATCGTCATGTGCGAACCTCGCGATTGCACCGCAAGAGGTGTCGGACATGGTGTGGATCGCATGTCCGAGTTTGTCCGAGTGATGGCGGAAAGGCCGGCGCTGGTAAAGCACTGGCCGCTGCACTTGAAACAAAACACGCCGCTGGACATGGAGGCGGTGCTGATGATGCCGACAAAACGCGCCTCCACAAAGCGTTTTCTTCGCCGGATCCAGTGCTTCCTGGATCCCTGCTTCTATGACGGATTGCGGACCTCGCGGACCATCAAAAAATGCGCCCTTACAGCGGACGAGATCCGCCAGGCAGTCGACATGGGAAAATTCGAGCCGTGTCCTGCGAACGAATTGGGTACCCAGGCGCAACTGCCTGAGGGAGTGCATGGCGTGAACGTGTTCACGGTGCCCGAGTTGAAGGGCAGACGGCGCCTCATCACGGAGCCGCTGCTGAACCGGGTGATCCCGACACATCACGTGCCACGCGTCCACTACGACACCCGCCTCGGAAGGCGGCAGCGGTTGCGATACGCCCGCTACATGCTGCAGATCGATTTCGAAGCTTATTACGACGCTATCCCGATCGCGGCGACACTCCGCAACAAGTTCGTTTTTCGAGCACGACATGACGGGCGATACTACCGTCTGCGGACGCTTCCGACCGGTGCGCGGTGGAGCGTTGCAGTGGGTCAGGCCGTGACCTGGACGATCGTCGACATCGACACGCCAGTCACCATCACCACCCTCATCGACAACATTCTGATCGCAGCGAAGGAGGGTCAGGAACGTGAGTTCCTGATGGCGGTGCGCGCGGTCGTGGCGCGCATCAAGGCGGCAAACCTCATGACATCACCAAACCGTGACGAGTTGGAGGTGATGTCCGACGAGGCGATCTTGCAGATGGCAGGTGCCAATACGGTGTTTCTCGGTGAGGAATACATGTGGAACGGACATGAGCGTCTGATTCGGAACTCGGTCAAGACCGTGGCGAAGATGCAGATTGCGCTGCGGAAAACTTCCCACACGATCCGCAGTTTGGCGTCACTGATCTCGCTGATATTTTTCGCACTCCACACCACCCAGGTGAACCCGGCTCGCGCCTTCAAGCTGTTGAGAACCTACCGCGGCATATTCCGTCTGACGTTTCGGGGCTTTGACTGGGACGACCCAGTGCCATACATTGACTCGGCGGTTTCGCGCACACTCCAGGAGATTGGCGGAGCACTTGTGCACAACCAGTGGTGGAGAATATCGAATGAGCGTCACCCGTCCTATGACGAGGCGGCCTACGACGCGGTGTGTTTCACCGACGCGTCGCTGGAAGGTTGGGGTGCGGTCCTTCACCTGCGCGAGGCCGGCGCCACGGAAATGTGGACGTATCGACAACGTTGGACCGAGGACCTGGAGCGGCAGCTCTGCGGTGAGGATGGCGAGGCGACCCGCGTGCTGGAAAAACTGCGAAAATACCAGCAACAATGCCATAGGAATCCCGACGGCAAACTGGGAGATCCGGACCTCGAGACGGACCGGTTCCAGGCGAGGTACTCGGCACATGCGGAACCTCGCGCAGCGCAACTGATGCTGCGATACATTGTGGAACACCATCGCGCCCCAGATGGTGCACGCATCGCGCTGGCAACGGATCACCGGGCGATTGTGATTGCACAAAAGCACCTGAACGGTTTCGGTGGCATCGGCAGAGGCTATGCACTGAACAAACTTTTCGAGTACACATATGACCTCTGGTATGACAGAGGCATCGACGTAGTGTTTTTCTACGTCGAGGGTGCGCAGAATCCGGCTGACGCCTACTCGCGCCACTTTGGGGTTGACGCGACGGGGTCGCTGGAGGTGGAGCGTGTAGCTCCCATCGGTGTGCCGTTTCTCCGCCAAACGTGGTGCCCGCTATGCGAAGAGCGGCCCCGCGAGGAGGGCAGAGAAGTGTGACGACCAACCCCGCACACACACACACGCACACCATGAGATGAAGAACTTCGAAGGAAGAAAAGATGCAAGAGTGGTTTCTGGCTAACCGCGCGCTATGGGGGGCTTCCCCGGTACCGGTGCCAAGCCACAAGAAAAAACACACAACAGAGATGTAGACGACGTGACGTGTCCCACACGCGGCTGGACGCGAAGGGTGGACGAACGGAACCCCAGTTACGCGGCCACGCGGCTGTAGTCGCGTGCCTGCCTTGCCGCTTCCCATCGGGGTCGCGAAGAATCATGCCATGACCTGTCCCACCTCAGGCCACGCCTCCCTCACTTCTCCTCGGCCTCCTTCTTTCGCGACACCTCTCTCACACAGGTCGGTAGCATTTCATTGGCGAAGTCTTTTCGACGGAGGCAATCGAATGGTACATGATTTTCTGGATGGATTGAAAGTTCTGCACGGGAGGGGGGTCCGAGCGAGGGGGTCGGGTACCATGTGGTCGGCCGGCTTTCCGAGTGAGTGACGCACATTCACTGCTATGCAGTGTGTGGTGCGGGGGATTTCTGATGAATACATGTCCGGGTTTCGTCCGAGATGTCTGGTCCGGATGGATTTTTGGTACCCCTGACCCGGGTGTACCGGGAACGGTTTGGTCCAGTACACCTTGTGTGCGCATATGCTCCTGAAGTGGTTTTCTACAAATGTGATGTCACATGCGTGTGTGTGTGTGTTTGTTATCTCTTTACCGAATGATTATTCGTTCTCTCGCCTTCTACTTCTGTCTCTTCTGGAATTGGATACAAATCCAGTAAGTATTCTAAGCGGGTTTAATGCGGTCTCTGACGCAAAAACGCCCACCCACCCAACCCTGAGAACTGGAACTCCTGACGGTGTCTGGTCGGCGGTGAAGTGGTTTTCAAAAATGTTGATGTAGTTTAAGGTGTTCCAGGCCACACGATGGCAGATCAGCAAACCAGTTTGTTTTCAAGGTGGTCAAGAATGCCACGCAAGTGTGATTTTATCCGATGTTTTGCAGGTGCCCGAGGGGTGTTGTCGGCCAACTCTCTTTCACCCGCGCCCCGGGTTTTTCCAGGAAGAGAGCGCGGGTCTGAGTTGAAAGGGTGCGCTTCCGAGATGGGAGGATCGTGGCGGAAAGCTATCCACCCTCATATGCCGATGGCGTTTCAACACCCCGTGGGCTTTAACAAGGGGGAACCGTTGATCCCCGTTAGGTCATCCTTTTCAAATTCTTCACATTTTCAGCATTTTTCTTCCCTTCAATAGTTTATGGCTGGGCATCGATTGATGAAGAAACGATAGCCAGGAAGTCCTGAGAAATGAAAAATATATCTAACGTTTATGATTGTCAGATTTCCCTTAACACAACATGGATTGCCGTTGTGTTCGCAATAACCTCCTGATGAACGCCGACGAAGCGTTTGTCATCCACCCAGTATCTTTTCTTTGTTTTCTGTCACTCTTTGATTTGTTCGATTCCTCTAGTTTAGCAGATTCCCTTGTCTTCATACTTTTGCCCACTAACAACACGAGTGCTCGTTTCGCCTCAGCTTCTCCCTTTTTTCCCTCAGGCACCACCGTTTGTTCAGTCGGAGCTGATTTGCCTTTGTAGTTTCATATGTTTTCAGATTTTCTTCCGTGATCCGTTGTTCTTGCATGTCCGTTTGGCATGCAAACCTTTGGCACAAATGAAGGGGCACTCGGTGCTGGGGGCTTCCCCGGTACCGGTGCCAAGCCACAAGAAAAAACACACAACAGAGATGTAGACGACGTGACGTGTCCCACACGCGACTGGACGCGAAGGGTGGACGAGCGGAACCCCAGTTACGCGGCCACGCGGCTGTAGTCGCGTGCCTGCCTTGCCTCTTCCCATCGGGGTCGCGAAGAATCATGCCATGACCTGCCCCACCTCAGGCCACGCCTCTCCCACTCCCTCTCGGCCCCCTTCTTCCGCGACACATCTCGCACAGGTCGGTGGCATGGGGGGGATAGGGTTGGGGTGCATAGGGTTGGGGTGCATAGGGTTGGGGTGCATAGGGTTGGGGTGCATAGGGTTGGGGTGCATAGGGTTGGGGTGCATAGGGTTGGGGTGCATAGGGTTGGGGTGCGCAGGGTTAGGGTGCATAGGGTTAGGGTGCATGGGGTTGGGGTGCATAGGGTTGGGGTGCATAGGGTTGGGGTGCATAGGGTTGGGGTGCATAGGGTTAGGGTGCATAGGGTTAGGGTGCATAGGGTTAGGGTGCATAGGGTTAGGGTGCATAGGGTTAGGGTGCATAGGGTTAGGGTGCATAGGGTTAGGGTGCATAGGGTTAGGGTGCATAGGGTTAGGGTGCATAGGGTTAGGGTGCATAGGGTTAGGGTGCATAGGGTTAGGGTGCATAGGGTTAGGGTGCATAGGGTTAGGGTGCATAGGGTTAGGGTGCATAGGGTTAGGGTGCAGGGTTAGGGTGTAGGGTTAGGGTGCATAGGGTTAGGGTGCATAGGGTTAGGGTGCTAGGGTTAGGGTGCATAGGGTTAGGGTGCATAGGGTTAGGGTGCATAGGGTTAGGGTGCATAGGGTTAGGGTGCATAGGGTTAGGGTGCATAGGGTTAGGGTGCATAGGGTTAGGGTGCATAGGGTTAGGGTGCATAGGGTTAGGGTGCATAGGGTTAGGGTGCATAGGGTTAGGGTGCATAGGGTTAGGGTGCATAGGGTTAGGGTGCATAGGGTTAGGGTGCATAGGGTTAGGGTGCATAGGGTTAGGGTGCATAGGGTTAGGGTGCATAGGGTTAGGGTGCATAGGGTTAGGGTGCGTAGGGTTAGGGTGCATAGGGTTAGGGTGCATAGGGTTAGGGTGCATAGGGTTAGGGTGGCATAGGGTTAGGGTGCATAGGGTTAGGGTGTAGGGTTAGGGTGCATAGGGTTAGGGTGCATAGGGTTAGGGTGCATAGGGTTAGGGTGCATAGGGTTAGGGTGCATGGGGTTAGGGTGCATAGGGTTAGGGTGCGAGGGTTAGGGTGTATAGGGTTAGAGTGTGCATGGGTTAGGAGTTAAGGTTAGGGTTAGGGTTAGAGTTAGGGTTCATTGGCGAAGTCTTTTCGACGGAGGCAATCGAATGGTACTATGATTTTCTGGAGGGATTGAAAGTCTACACGGGAGGGGGTCCGAGCGAGGGGTCGGGTACCATGTGGTCGGCCGGCTTTCCGAGTGAGCGACGCACATTCACTGCTATGCAGTGTGTGGTGCGGGGGATTTCTGACGAATGCATGTCCGGGTTTCGTCCGAGATGTCTGGTCCGAATGTATTTTGGTACCCCGGACCCGGGTGTACCCGGGACGGTTGGTCCAGTGCACCTTGTGTGCCGATATGCTCCTGAAGTGGTTTTCTACAAATGTGATGTCACATGTATGTGTGTTTGTTATCTCTTTACCGAATGATTATTCGTTCTCTCTCCTTCTACTTCTGTCTCTTATGGAATTGGATACAAATCCAGTAAGTAATCTTAGTGGGTTTAATGCGGTCTCTGACGCAAAAACGAATTCTTACACAAAAATTGAAGCACGCTCAGTTACGCCAACAAAGTTTAAACAGACGCCGTTTATCAGGGAATCTACCAGACGATTTATCAGACAATTTATCAGACGACTCATCAAACATCAACGCAACAATGGAGCCAACCAGACGACTCACAGAGGAGGAGCTTGATGAGAAAATGAAAGTCTATTTTGCAAATCCCGAAACCCGAACCTCAGCCTCAACGATAAAAAGATGTACCTCGGAGGAAGCATTGATCACAACCAATTTATCGAGTTGTGCATGGGTATGGCCACCGGCTTGCTCGAAGGCAAAGGGGACGGGTCAGCATCTGCCAGATCATATGACAGCAGGGCGACCTTTGAGGAACACCCGCGCAACATCCAGAGGGAAATGATGCACGCGCAATCGTTATTTTCCGATAAGGAAATGCGAAAGTATCTATCTACGGAGGATAGAAACAAGAGACTCTTGCAGCGTTTGAGCGAGGTAGCGGACCCAATGGAAGGACTACAGGCAAGGTTAGAGGCGTCCATCGAAGCAAAACTTCTCACACCGATCATGGCAGCATCCGCGGTAATCCTGCTCGGCCTTGCGGGGCCTGGGGCTCAGGAGATGAGCCTTGCAGAGCGGATCACTCTTTGGTACGAATTCTTTGTACATGAGCCAAGCACGTCGCGTTTATATCGTTACAACACGTTTATTACCAGCGCGCTTGAAGGTGACAACATGGAGTGGCGCGAAATACTCTCAAAAGTGGACACCCCTCTACTTCCTGAGACGGCTCGGTTGGCGCGTTTCAACCGGATTGCGCTAGAGGAGGCGCGGAAAGAGGCGGATAACACAGCGACAAATATCCAGGGAGGTGGCGGCCATGAAAAGAAATCGCAAAGATTGTTCAGGCGGGCAAAAGATGACAAACACGACCTGCTCGAGGGCGGGGCGCAATACGCACCCATTTTGGGCCCGGACGGATCACAAACTGGAGCTTTGGACTTGAGCAGCTGGGAAGAATTCGCCGCTACGCTTAACGCAAAGTTGGACGCCCTCAACGCCAATGATCGTGAGCTTGCTTCCCGGATATTGAACGAACGCATGCGCACGCAAACGCGCCAAACAAACCAAAAGAGTTACCAAGGACGAACTTATACAAACGGTGGCAGGCGAAATGGCTACGGCAACGGCGGCGCAGGAGGCAGAGGCCACACATACCGAGGAGGCGAACCGCAGGAAAATCCAAAAACTGATGCGCGACGGAACGGCAGCCGTCGTTTTGAAGGAGGAATCCACACACACATCAAAAAATATGTCGAATATTGCCCGCGAATTCGGCAAGGAGGTGTGGGGCGGCGATATGCTCGAAGGCAAAACATCAAACATAGAACTCGACGCAATTTACGAGCAGTACCTCCCACCAAAACGTATCGTTCCGTCGGATACAATGGTGTACTTGGACCGTGATAAAACCCAACAACTTACGAAGATGGTGCGCAAGCACGGCTTTGTGTATTTTCCAATCTTTATTATGAAGCATTGGATAGCGGGCATTTTGGAGCAAGACGACGAGGATGCAACAGGCATTCAGTTATCCCTTTATGATTCCGCACCATCCCCAATTTTGGAGCAACAACTCAATGAGAACCTCAAAAGGTTTGGCCGGCTTTGCGTTTGGTGAAACAATTTTCGCCACGTCAGGAACGCTATAGCAATGATTGTGGGTTGTTCATGTCCGCGGCATTTTTCAGTCATTATTTACAATTAATGGTCGATCACCGGCGTGATTTGCCACGGTGTTTGCGACGACTATTTTTTGCGGCGTCGCAGTATCACCCGCCTCGTGATTATTTCCTCACGAAAATGAGAAAGGTGCTCACGAACCACCCGGTATCTAGGAAAGATTTCTTTTACGATGAAATCGCAAAGATGCCATGGAAGCGTGCAAAAATGGATGACGCAGTCCAATCATCCGGATCACACGACGCTCTCCACGGAGGCGGTGGTTTAAAGCAGTCGAAAAAGTCTCCGCCGAATCGGAAACGACCCACGACACGCACCACACGAGCGGTCCAGAGCATTCCAAAACCATCTTCGAGACAGAAGAAAAAGGAAACCAGGATGCAGAGGAACGTGGACCGAGCTGCGCGAACGAGGCGCACACCACAGGAGAGAAAATCGACATCGCAGGCGTCGTCCCGAAAACGTCCGGACAGGTCCTCGATGGATGCTCCGCTTCCAAGACGTAAGGCTGCAAAGAAACGTGGTAGACAAACGTCCGTGGATCCAGTTCGAGTGACGGAAAACACATCACATTCCCCACTGGTAAACGAACCCTCATCCGATGATGAGGACATACTGCTGATTGATGCGATCGCGCGTGCCGACGCACGTGCTGCAGCACTGCAAGGCAATGCACCCGTCAATAAAACAACCAGCGTATCAGCACGAGTCGTGGCTCACGAGCCTGAGAACGCATCGGCGAAAATTCCCGACAAAGAATCAGAAAATGAGCAGAGGATTGTCCCAGAGAACATCCCAGGGAGTATGCCAACGAACGCGACCGTGAGTGTAGCTGAAAACGTGCCGGCGAATCCATCACCACCATCTCCACAAGGGAAATGCATCTCTGAGTGGATAGAAGAAACATTCGCAGAGGCAAACAAACACGCCAGGAAGGTATACGAATTCGTTTTGGATCACCTATGGGCTGCGACGGCTCTGGCGAGAGCCGGTGATGGTGTCGCGCGCGGTATGAGTGACACAGCCGTTGGACAGCAGCGTGTGCGACACAAACTGACACCGCTGCAACCCTATAGTGTTCAAGAGATGCTGAAACTTCTCCACAAGAAGATCCACATCGTGGATCCATCACCGACCGATCCGAATGAGGTGATTTTCCGTGAGGAGAACGGAGCCGATGAGGTGTCGATGGACCCTCCGATCGACGAATTGTATCTCGTTCGAGGGCCCTCGATGTCGGCGTTATCTGACCAGTTTAGAAACTATAAGTTTCTCCTCGGAGCGAGACTCCGTGAGGCACCGGAAGACATGAACGGTGTGCGATACCCGAGCTATTACGTCCTCACAAAGGTGGCGTCGGAGGCGACGGTGGGTGTGTACATTCCCGCCGGGATGACGCATTACCCGACCTCAAAGCCACAGCGTGCGTCACGCCACGCGTCCCGATACGTGCCTCGCCCAAGAGGTGCGACGCCGGAGACACATCAAGGTCGTTCGGATGATCCAGCGCCACGTCTGACCAGACGGAAAAGATGGCCAGGTGATGGAGTGAACGTCGATCCGGACATCAACGATGAAGGCGATGAAGGCGAGACATCCAGGATTCCTGGCAACAGGAAAGGTGATGGATACGCCGATGTCGACGCAAACATATCGGAGGAGGCGAAACGAGCACTCGAGGATATCCGTTCAAACCCTTTAAACATGCAGGGCAGGCCTCTTTCGCAAGCAGAGGAAGCAGAGGCCTGCCCGAGAAACTGGTTCCTCTTCAGCGCGAAACCGCCACACGTCTCACAGCTGGCATGGAGTCTTGTGAGGCCGGACACGCGCGCACACCATCTACGATGGCTGACGCGCATAAAATGCATGAATTCAGAGCAGATGCTCATGCGTCTTCCGTCGGCGTGTATCGACCTGATCTTGTCGACCGCTCGGGCACGCAAATGGAAGTGGGCAACGACAGCGAAGGCGTTTGCGGGAGTAGCGGGTGCGCTGCGCGACCTGCCGCTCTATTCCACCCAGTCGCGAGGCATTCGCCTCCAGGACGACCCGGAATGGCGAAGCGCTTTTGGCACGGCGCAGCGCTTCATGAAGGAGTCGGTGCCAGACGCGCCTCCTTTCGTATCGCGTATGCAGGTCGAGAAAATCCTCGACCGACTTCGCCTAGGCCATCCTCGGGCTGCACTTTTCTTGGCGATGATGTGGGGATTCGCCGCGCGAGCGTGCGACATATCCACGCTTCGGGTGAAGGACGTGACGGTGTTTCCGACACCCGCGGCGGAACCGGACCACCGCGGCAGGAGGAGAGCGACCACCATCGCAGAGGAGGAGCCGTGCGTGCGAATCACCCTGACGATACGCAAAGGAAAAGGTGCCAAGACGAGGGGTCCATACCCTGTGCCGTCGATGCTGACCAGAGACCTTGCAGCCACGCTGCAAGAGATGATGGCAAAACGGAAACCATCAGAGGAGTTGTTCGCGCCTCACTCGGAGGAGCTGAGGTCGCGGATCGCACACGAGGTGCGGACAGAGATGCGAGGCGCACAGCTGCCCTCGATTCGAAAAGGCGCACTCCGCTGCATGGCGGAAGCGGGTGTCCCGCTGAAGGACTTGATGACGATATCAGGCCACGCCAAACAAGCCACGCTGCTGCGCTACCTTGGGTATGGCCAGCAGCCTACGGTGGAGGCCGAGACCGCAAGGGAAAACGCAGGAAGAGCGCTATTCCAGACCCGCTAGAAGCGGCGACTTCGGTGTTTCGTTTCCGCTCCCAGGAATCGTCATGTGCGAACCTCGCGATTGCACCGCAAGAGGTGTCGGACATGGTGGATCGCATGTCCGGGTTCGTCCGAGTGATGGCGGAAAGGCCGGCGCTAGTAAAGCACTGGCCGCTGCACTTGAAACAAAACACGCCGCTGGATATGGAGGCGGTGCTGATGATGCCGACAAAACGCGCCTCCACAAAGCGTTTTCTTCGCCGGATCCAGTGCTTCCTGGATCCCTGCTTCTATGACGGATTGCGGACCTCGCGGACCATCAAAAAATGCGCCCTGACAGCGGACGAGATCCGCCAGGCAGTCGACATGGGAAAATTCGAGCCGTGTCCTGCCAACGAATTGGGTACCCAGGCGCAACTGCCTGAGGGAGTGCATGGCGTGAACGTGTTCACGGTGCCCGAGTTGAAGGGCAGACGGCGCCTCATCACGGAGCCGCTGCTGAATCGGGTGATCCCGACACATCACGTGCCACGCGTCCACTACGACACTCGCCTTGGAAGGCGGCAGCGGTTGCGATACGCCCGCTACATGCTGCAGATCGATTTCGAAGCTTATTACGACGCTATCCCGATCGCGGCGACACTCCGCAACAAGTTCGTTTTTCGAGCACGACATGACGGGCGATACTACCGTCTGCGGACGCTCCCGACCGGTGCGCGGTGGAGCGTTGCAGTGGGTCAGGCCGTGACCTGGACGATCGTCGACATCGACACGCCAGTCACCATCACCACCCTCATCGACAACATTCTGATCGCAGCGAAAGAAGGTGAGGAACGTGAGTTCCTGATGGCGGTGCGCGCGGTCGTGGCGCGCATCAAGGCGGCAAACCTCATGACATCACCAAACCGTGACGAGTTGGAGGTGATGTCCGACGAGGCGATCTTGCAGATGGCAGGTGCCAATACGGTGTTTCTCGGTGAGGAATACATGTGGAACGGACATGAACGTCTGATTCGGAACTCGGTCAAGACCGTGGCGAAGATGCAGATTGCGCTGCGAAAAACTTCCCACACGATCCGCAGTTTGGCGTCACTGATCTCGCTGATATTTTTCGCACTCCACACCACCCAGGTGAACCCGGCTCGCGCCTTCAAGCTGTTGAGAACCTACCGCGGCATATTCCGTCTGACGTTTCGGGGCTTCGACTGGGACGACCCAGTTCCATACATTGACTCGGCGGTTTCGCGCACACTCCAGGAGATTGGCGGAGCACTTGTGCACAACCAGTGGTGGAAAATATCGAATGAGCGTCACCCGTCCTATGACGAGGCGGCCTACGACGCGGTGTGTTTCACCGACGCGTCGCTGGAAGGCTGGGGTGCGGTCCTTCACCTGCGCGAGGCCGGCGCCACTGAAATGTGGACGTATCGACAACGTTGGACCGAGGACCTGGAGCAGCAGCTCTGCGGTGAGGACGGCGAGGCGACCCGCGTGCTGGAAAAACTGCGAAAATACCAGCAACAATGCCATAGGAATCCGGACGGCAAACTAGGAGATCCGGACCTCGAGACGGACCGGTTCCAGGCGAGGTACTCGGCACATGCGGAACCTCGCGCAGCGCAACTGATGCTGCGATACATTGTGGAACACCATCGCGTTCCCGATGGTGCACGCATCGCGCTGGCAACGGATCACCGGGCGATTGTGATTGCACAAAAGCACCTGAACGGTTTCGGTGGCATTGGCAGAGGCTATGCACTGAACAAACTTTTCGAGTACACATATGACCTCTGGTATGACAGAGGCATCGACGTAGTGTTTTTCTACGTCGAGGGTGCGCAGAATCCGGCTGACGCCTACTCGCGCCACTTTGGGGTTGACGCGACGGGGTCGCTGGAGGTGGAGCGTGTAGCTCCCATCGGTGTGCCGTTTCTCCGTCAAACGTGGTGCCCGCTATGCGAAGAGCGGCCCCGCGAGGAGGGCGGAGAAGTGTGACGACCAACCCCGCACACACACACACGCACACCATGAGATGAAGAACTTCGAAGGAAGAAAAGATGCAAGAGTGGTTTCTGGCTAACCGCGCGCTATGGGGGGCTTCCCCGGTACCGGTGCCAAGCCACAAGAAAAAACACACAACAGAGATGTAGACGACGTGACGTGTCCCACACGCGACTGGACGCGAAGGGTGGACGAACGGAACCCCAGTTACGCGGCCACGCGGCTGTAGTCGCGTGCCTGCCTTGCCGCTTCCCATCGGGGTCGCGAAGAATCATGCCATGACCTGCCCCACCTCAGGCCACGCCTCCCTCACTTCCCCTCGGCCTCCTTCTTTCGCGACACATCTCACACAGGTCGGTAGCATTTCATTGGCGAAGTCTTTTCGACGGAGGCAATCGAATGGTACATGATTTTCTGGAGGGATTGAAAGTCTACACGGGAGGGGGTCCGAGCGAGGGGTCGGGTACCATGTGGTCGGCCGGCTTTCCGAGTGAGCGACGCACATTCACTGCTATGCAGTGTGTGGTGCGGGGATTTCTGACGAATGCATGTCCGGGTTTCGTCCGAGATGTCTGGTCCGAATGTATTTTGGTACCCCGGACCCGGGTGTACCCAGGACAGTTGGTCAGTGCACCTTGTGTGCCGATATGCTCCTGAAGTGGTTTTCTACAAATGTGATGTCACATGTATGTGTGTTTGTTATCTCTTTACCGAATGATTATTCGTTCTCTCTCCTTCTACTTCTGTCTCTTATGGAATTGGATACAAATCCAGTAAGTAATCTAAGTGGGTTTAATGCGGTCTCTGACGCAAAAACGCCCACCCACCCAACCCTGAGAACCGGAACTCCTGACGGTGTCTGGTCCACGGTGAAGTGGTTTTCAGAATGTTGATTCAGTTTAAGCTGTTCCATGCCACACGATGGCAGATCAGCAAAGCAGTTTGTTTTCAAGGCGGTCAAGAATGCCACGCGACTGTGATTCTATCCAATGTTTTGCAGGTTCAATGTTTTTGCAGGTGCCCGAGAGGTTTTTTCGACCAGCTCTCTTTCACCCGCGCCCCGGGTTTCCAAGAAAGAGAGCGGGTGTCTAAGTTGAAAGGGTGCGCTTCCTCTGTTGTAAAACCTTTCCGGAAAGCTAACCACCCTCATATGCCAATGGCGTTTCAACACCCCGTGGGCTTTAACAAGGGGAACCGTTGATTGATTTGTTCCCTCCGTAATGACATCCCTTTCAGATTCTTTACTTTTCAGCATTTTCTTCCCTTCAATAGTTAGTGGCTGGGCATCGCTGGGTGAAGAAATGGTAGCCAGGATGACCTCAAAAATGGAAAAACTATCTCTAACGTTTATGATTGATTTCTCTAAAGATTCTCTTGTTTTCAGTTTTCTCTTGACACAGCATGGATTCACGCTGTGTTCGCCATAACCCTCTGACGAACGCCGGCGGGGCGTTTGTCATCCACCCAGTATCTTTTCTTTGTTTTCTGTCACTCTTTGATTTGTTCGATTTCTCTAGTTTAGTAGATTCTCTTGTCTTCATCTTTTTGCCCACTGACAACACGAGTGCTCGTTTCGCCTCGGCTTCTTCCCTTTTTCCCTCGGGCACCACCGTTTGTTCAGTCGGAGCTGATTTGCCTTTGTAGTTTCATATGTTTTCAGATTTTCTTTCGTGATCCGTTGTTCTTGCATGTCCGTTTGGCATGCACACCTTTGGCACAAATGAAGGGGCACTCGGTGCTGGGGGCTTCCCCGGTACCGGTGCCAAGCCACAAGAAAAAACACACAACAGAGATGTAGACGACGTGACGTGTCCCACACGCGACTGGACGCGAAGGGTGGACGAACGGAACCCCAGTTACGCGGCCACGCGGCTGTAGTCGCGTGCCTGCCTTGCCGCTTCCCATCGGGGTCGCGAAGAATCATGCCATGACCTGCCCCACCTCAGGCCACGCCTCCCTCACTTCCCCTCGGCCTCCTTCTTTCGCGA
This sequence comes from Porcisia hertigi, assembly GCF_017918235.1. Lineage (NCBI taxonomy): Eukaryota > Euglenozoa > Kinetoplastea > Trypanosomatida > Trypanosomatidae > Porcisia > Porcisia hertigi. The sequence continues at coordinate 671,962 of NC_090574.1, forward strand.
CACATCTCACACAGGTCGGTAGCATTAGGGTTAGGGTTAGGAGTTAGGGTTGGAGTTAGGGTTAGGGTTAAAGTTAGAGTCAAAGTTAGAATTGAAGTTAGAATTAAATTAAGTCAAATTAAAGTCAAATTAAAATTAAAGTCAAGAATTTGAGATTAGAGGTGAAATTGGGTCAGGTCGAATTAAATTGAAATTAGAGTAAATTAAATTAATTAGAATTAAATTAGGTCAAATTAAATTAAAATTAAGATTGGGTAGAATTAAAATTAAATTAGAAGTCTGGAGATTAAATTAAGATTTGTAGATCAGATTAGAAATTAAATTAAATTAAAGTTAAATTAGGTAAATTAGAATTATAAATCAAAATTAAAGTTAAATTAAGTCGGTATTAAGGTAAAGTCAAGTCAGAAGTTAAAGTTGAAGTCAAGGTTAAAGTTTAAAGTTCAAATTAAGTCAAGTTAGGTCAGGTCAAATTAAGTCAAGTCAGTCAAATTAAAATTAAGTCAAAGTTAAGTTGGAATCAAATTAAGTTAGAGTCCAGGTTAAATTAGATTGGAATTCAAGTCAAGTGTAAATTAAATTAAAGTTCAAGTCAAGTTCAAGAGTTGAGTAGATTAAGTCAAGTCAAATTAAGTTAGGGTTAGGGTTTAGGGTTAGGGTTAGGGTTAGGGTTAGGGTTAGGGTTAGGGTTAGGGTTAGGGTTAGGGTTAGGGTTAGGGTTAGGGTTAGGGTTAGGGTTAGGGTTAGGGTTAGGGTTAGGGATTAGGGTTAGGGTTAGGGTTAAGGTAGAATATTAAGAATTAAAGTGAAGTTAAGTCAGAGTCAAAATTAAGGTCAAAGTTAAGATTAAAAGTGTCAAGTCAAGGTTAAAATTAGGAATTAGGGATTAGAGTTAGG